>NW_017257300.1:24199-67928 GCF_001594055.1 Mycetomoellerius zeteki
TTTTATAATAAATATGTTTGTGTTTAAAATACATTTTTATAAAATTTTTGTTATTATGTAGCCAAAGATGTATCTTAAAATATTTATTAATCTTCATTTTAATAATGTTAATCAAATTACCCCATACTATCAGTCATCCCGGGGCTAATTAAATCAGATGGAATACATTAGAAAAATGCATTTTTTTCATAGTAATTATTAGTTTTCCCTTATTATTAAAATATTATTAGATAGTCAAATGAATGTAGTAACTGGCGTAGAATTCATTTTTTCGATAAGTCTCTTAATTTCGTCTATAAAAATTCGAAACTGAAAAATGAGTCTACTATCCCCGGTTTCCCCTACTATCTTATCTTCTAGTAACTAAAATAACTGCCATTCGCTCGGAAAATTTGATATTCGTTAGAAGAATGGAGCTAAAGTCCGCTATAAGCGGCTCCGAAAATATGTTTAAATGAAATTTTTTTGTAAATTTTTTTTACTTTTTAGATTTTTCTATATGAGGCATTCCACGTCAAACCGAGCACCTTTGAAACATCATTTTATTTATTTTTTAAATTTGATGATGTATTCTACAGATAAAAATATGAGACACGTGTTTCGCGAAAAAACTTGGGATTTTCTTTTTGTAAAGTTATTTACGCTTGTGAGTTGCAGAAATTATATAATATTTATAAAAAAACGTCTCTCATTTGAATATTCAAATTATTACGTATGTATTATCGTTGAAACTATTCGTTATATCTACAAAAAATACATGAGACCGATTTTAGTGATCTTAAATTTTTTACTTATAATTTATTTTTAATTTATCTGATTTATCATCCTGATTTATCATTATTTAAATAAATAATTTTCCATTTGTTTATAGTTTTTATTAACATTTTTCATCATCAACTCACCAATTTAAAAATAATGAAGGCATTTTTATACATGCTAAAATTTCTTGTATAGAACTAAAGTTATTGTAAATTCAGAAAACAACGCGTGTGAAATATAATGTATACTACTGCTATGTAACTTATCCTTTAATAATACATATCTTCACGTTTCTAATATTAACCTACTAATTGTGATTTAATGATTTCGTGTTTTTATTACACTTAAGAACATTTTTTATAGATCAAGGCACATATTATTGAATTATTTTGAATGAATTTCAATTAAAATTATTTTTCTTGGAAAACACAATAAAAATCTAGGAAATGATTAAATAATTTCGATCAAAATCCATGAGTTGCAAGAATTTGTATATGCACGAGGAATTATCTGCGCTCAGCTGTTTTTTACGTCGACCTGATTAGATCTATCGGTAAAATGTTTGTAGACCTGTGACTTTCTAGAGACCATGACAGGCGCACATTAAGGATATAGGTATGTGTTATTCTCAAAGAATCATCAAAAATGTAAAAATTTTATATCATTATATTAATTTTTATATTTTATTTTATATAAATTGTTCTATTTATGTTTGAGTAATCTATATGACGCTGCGCTTATCTTAGCACCGAGACACTATCATGTTCTACATAAAAGAGAGGACAATCTTAGTTCAAAATTTATTTAATTTTTTGTTTGCCTTAATTGTTACATTCGATAAAGTCATAGAATTACGAATTAAATCTGATTTTTTAAACATATATTAATAAAATTAGTAATTATTCGTACAAATAATGTTGATTTGGATCCATATTTAGAAGTTATTCATCTAAAACTACAGCAAATCATTTATAGCACAAGCCAAATTATTTATTGTTTTGTTCAGTCGATTTCAGAGAGTATTTATAACAAAAATGTTTTGGCTGATTTGGTTATTTTAATTGATTTTTTGACTGATAAATTTAGCTGATAATATATATATATTTATATACAATCAAAACATCTTTAATCAAATTAGCATTACGCTTAATCGATTAACAGCAATGTCTGATTATGCAATCCTATAATCACTGTATCGAGATAATCGAATCAACTTAAATTAAGTGATTAGAACGCAACTTGCTGCACTTGCCGCAGTTGACTTTTGTATTAAACAGATACATATTATTATTATTATTCGATCATTCTGCTAAGTTCAATATCTTAAGCTAGACATATTTACGCTTACATTAGATGACCTAGATCGGAGGGTGAATTAATTTTTATACATGTATATAAATACACATTATATGTATTTATGCAGATGATTTGTATTATCTACATATTCATTTTACGTATTACGAATTTTTCGATTAATATGTTGACGATCATCTTATCTCAGTGGAACATGAGAGTGACTTTCCACTGAGATAAAATTTCAATGATATTCTCGGATCATTTTACAGTTGAAGAATTTATTTGGATTATTTTTACAAATGAAAAAAAGTATTTTCTTGGCATTGGGATAAAAAACTTGGGAAGAAAAAGTCGTGTAAAGTTAGAAAAGTCATTAAATTTGTGCATGAAAGTTGTATTTGTCCTTTTTGTTTTTACATTTTTGTATCATGTTTATTACAAAAAAATCAATATTTTTTTATTGTAAACAATTTCTTTTTATTCTAATATTGCTCTGCAAATATCATATAATCTAGTCGCAATACTAATTTATTAAATATAATAATTAAATATAATAATTAAATATAAAATAAAAAAACAGAAGTTCGGAAACTTTCTTCCGAGAGAATTAGACACAATAAATATGGAATAACAAATAAATGAGTCGATCATATACAGCATAGCAGCAACAATGTTTTAACGTTTTTAATATTACTGCAATATTACTGTTTAAACTGGAATCTTCGAAAAATAAGTTAAACTAACAATCAGTTTTCTCCGTTTTCGATCGTAATAATAATTTTCACTGTGAATTATGATAAAGCGATATTACTTCGCTTTGTACAGTGCAACTTGAAAATCATTATCGATTATAATAAACATAGATTTCAATAAAAATGCCAAAAAAAGAAACGTTCATTTCAAGTTTTTTCATTAGACTCGAAGAATTACAGAACTTTCGTTATCCAATATGCCTCAAAAATAAATGTGCAATTCCATAAATATAACAAATATTCCACAAATATACAACTATAATAATTTTTTATTAACAATTGCGTGGATCCCCATTGATCCTCTTACTAATATGATTTTATGTCAACATCTATTCTTTGCTCTATTCTAGTTTAACACTAAGTTAACACTAGTTACACCAACTTGTAGATAACATTTCTTATATACATAGTCTCTGACTGCACAGAATAGGGAATATATTGTTCCATTAAAAGATTTTATTGCTAACGCAAACGAAAAGATCTAAGTGTTAAATTGCTTTTGACAGCTCCAGCTTCGCGGTATGAACAGGTCCAGGTAGTAATCGGGATGAGGCGGGCAGTTGTGCCGGGCGTAGAATTCCATCGCGTACAAATTAAACAAGAGGCCGTTGCCGAAGCTCCAACTGAACCACATCACAACGCTGTTGACCTTGATGAAGAACATAGGGAAACCAACGGCGGCGAAAAAGATGAACATCATCGGGTAGAAGAAGCCGAAACCAAACGCGAGTATATACTCGTGGAAAATGGCGGAGACGAAAAATACAGCAGTGACTGACAGCATCCGATTGCGCGGCACCACGATCTCGTACATGTCCTTATATATGTACGTGTACAGCCAGTCGTGCACTACCACGTTCCACGTGCGATAGAATTTGTGATAATTCGTGCTGTTCCACCAATCCTGTAACACATGCGACATAGTAATTCATGAAACTACAATTTACAAAAGTCGACAATCTTCAGCTTCCGAAAGTTATCACAAATTCTCTCGTGTAAGGGAAATATCTTTCTCGCAGTATTTTTCTCTTAAAATTACTATGCAAATAAATTATATGGTCAATTCTGGACCCAAGGAACATTCAATCAACAAAAAATCAAAATAACTTTATTTTGATCCTTAACGTCAATTACAGTCAAATTTTGTAATCAAAAATCATCATTTTGATTTTCATGATATCAAAATAAAGTTTGATCATTTTGACTAATTTCTCTTGACTTAGCGTATATTTAAGCTATCGCTTATATTAAATTACTTATCTTAAAGCACTGTGATATAACTCGTAAAAAATACTTGCGTATCCTTCGTATAACTTTGTATAAGATAAATAAAGATGCATATATATTTACCTTGTAAAACAATCGGTCGGCGAATTGCAACATTTCCGCCCAAGCATTCAACCACGCGTGCAGCAGGAGGTATTGTCCAGTGATAAAGTACAGAAAGCCAGGAATACTAGAGTCGATGGCATTCGTAATAAACCACTTCTGCTCCAAATATTGTGTACCGAACACGTGATAGACCGGTAATATAAAGCGTTCCAAGATAAAGATGAGATAGAAGATTGCTAGGCCCACTTCAAAGAAATTTTGAATCACCACCTTCCACCTAATTCTTTTCGTCCTAAAATAATCAATTGAGTTCAAATATAGATCTTCTTCTAAAGTCACTTAATATTAATTAAAAGCCAACAATTTGACAATACTTGGTAATTAAATTATCTTTTAAATAATACGATAAATTAAACAATTTAATTATAGAATTACATTATTGAGAAGATGAGGATTAAGAATATTTTGTTTGTAAATTTTAGGAATGATCTTCGAAGCTTTTTTTTTTAATTTTGAAGCTATATGAATTCAACATAGTCCAAATAGAATTAAATTTAATTCTAGGTTGAATTTCATAATTATGTAACTTAAAGTTGTCTCCGTCATCGCACAATTAAAAAATTTCAAATTAATTGTTAATTTTCCGTTGAATGAAACATTTTTACCTGGGATATTCGTCGCGGTACACAAGAGTCGGTGCGAACAGAAAATACAGATATTGCGAGAATTTGGGGCAATTCGGTCGCAGAGTTTCAGTGTGAGGTTTGTATGACAAAAATCTGGGTGCTGCGCTTCTGACAAAAGCGTGACTCTTCATTGTCATGCGTATCTAAAGAAGCGAACATTATTTTAAGTAGAAAAATTTTTGCTCCAACATTTATTGTAATGCAAAAATTTTTGCTCCAACATCTATTGTAATGTTGAAATAAAGAATATATTCAATTATTCTATATATTTATATGTGTATTATTCAAACTCATTTAGATATAAATTACGTTGATGTCTTCGACGATAGAAAAAAATCATTAACACGGTTTATTTATTTTTACTTCAAATGTATACGAGAAAATTGATTTACTTCGACGTATATTTTGCAAAAAAATTCAAACTTTTTACTTCTAACATAATTCAAGAAGTTATAATCGCAGATTTTTAAAGATGAGTACTTGTTCAAATATAACAATCATATTGCAACCAATGGAGAGATTTGCGTCGAGCATCGCTTTAATAGGAAAAATAATAAAGAGAATTTGATACAATATAAACATTGACAGCCAGCTGTAATCCCACAATTTTTGGATGGAGGCTGCAAAAAGAAAAGATATAGTTGAATCTTTTGAATTAAATTAATTACTATTATTTATATATAGATAATATAAATTACTTTAATCATTTAATATTATTTAATATTATAGTCTTTATAATTATTTGTCCAATTATTTTTGCATTGTCATTATCGTACTATGATTTCTACTTAATTAATCAATTATTATTTTAGCACAGAAAGGATTATTTAAAAATTGAGATTTAATTTTATACACTTATTTTAATCAAATTACTCTTTAAAAGATTTACTTCCAATTTTAAATTTCTTAAATGACTTAATTTCCTCAAGATTTAAATTAAACACATTTATCTAATTGTAAGTCTGAATTAAAGAGATCATTACATTTTGGCAATAATTGGAGTCGTTGATGCGCCCAAAGGATAAAAGGCACGTAGACACTAAGTGTCGAGGCTAGCATAAAGGACCAAATGTAGATGCACGTTGGAAACTTTGCGAAACCAATCCATAACGTGTTGGTACCAAGGCGGATCCTTTAAGAATCATTAATTTAAAACGAAAAATTAAACGGTAAGGACATACACATGTTCATATATTTTAAATATATATTTCACGGAAAGATATTTATGTTTTTCCACGAAATAACGAAATCTTGACGATTCTACGATGGAAGTGAGTTAGATTCCTATTGCGAACTTACGTTCCTGTCTCCATGATATCGAATGCGATGGTGTTGACAAGCAGAATTACAAAGGTCATTATGAACAGATTGTATATCGCACAAAAATGCGGGATTTTTAAGAGATCAGTGAACAAAGAGTTTCTTTCGAGGAACTCCTTATCCGGCAACGCATCTTTCTTGTTAGATTTCCTAGAGAAATAACGAAAATACCAATATGATCAACATGTTACAAATATATTTATATTGATTATATTGATATAATATAAATATAATTATATTGATTAATATTATATATTTATATTGATTGGTATATTTTATTGATATTTTATAAATTCTCTAAGTTTACGCGCGTATATTCTTACGTTAATAGTAACTCTTTGAGTGCATCCGGTAACACAATTGTTCACTGAGTGGTTAAATAACAGTCGAATGTGATTGATTCTTATCTTAATATCCAATATTTGTCTTAAAATTAGTTCTTCAATTATGTTATAGAATCGTAATGTACTTTATTGGATGTTACACTCTTTTAATGTAATACTTTTTATATCAAATATTACGTAATTCTTACATGAAGATGTAAGAATTACGTAATAAAGATTTTATTTTATTTGAACTTTGAACTTTGTGATGCAATGATCTTTTTTTAAAAAAAAATAGATTTAAGAAATACAATGTTGCTTAGATCCATTTTTAATATCTTTCACGTTGATATTTTTCGTTTAAAAGGATTGCTATGTACTATCGAATATTTTTAAATCTATCTACTCTATCTGTACCGTGTATTTTTATGAATATTTGCTGCTCGAAGCAAATATTCTTTCTCTGTTCTTGTCATTTTTCACCTTTTATCGCTATATTTGTCCATGATGTACAAGAATTCCCCATTCTTTGCCAAAGGCATCTGTATCTTCCGCATAATCTCGGACATCATGTCGTCAATGCGAGTGTTAACGTATCCCGAAACGTCCTCTCTTATTTCCTGCAAAGAAATACGTCTTACAACAAATAATACGCTAGAAAGCCACGTTTCTCTCACGAAATCGAATATTCACGGTTTAAGCTTTTGAATTATAGACTCCACTGCGCTTTTTTGATGACAAATGATATTAATTCGATATATTTAGTCAGATATATTTTTTCGCACCTGTATTCTTTTTCGCAATACGTCGGCGTTCAACTCATGTAAAACATCTGTAAACGCGTTTTCATTGTCTGCTGAAAAAAGAAATACATGTACAGACAATTGCGTTTTAATCAATTCAGTCAATTTTTTCTGAAATCATTAATGATACAAAAAAATTTAAAGAAAAATTTAAAGAAAAATTTAAAGAAAATATATTTTATTTACATTATTTTTTTTTTAAATAAAGACAGTAAAAAGATTATAGATATGAAGAGATAATTTCCACTTTTTAAAATGAAATATTATATTATATAATTGTTTTACATAATATGATTCCGTTAATTACTCTGCATACAAAATTAACTATTAAAGTACAGATACTAGCATAAAAAATAGATAAAAAGTAAAAATAAAAAAGTATGCAATTTCCACATTTTTTTTTAAAAGCAACATTGTGTTTCCTTCATCTCTTTATTTTGTGCATAAAAATATTAAGTTACAGTCACAAAAAATTAATAGTTTACAAGATATTTTATATTTCTTGTCAAAGTTTACTAGAATAAAGCATAAAATATTTCGTAAACTATTGTTTTCAATATTAAATCAGCTTTATCAGTATCTTAGAATTACCAAACATCTTACGATTAATTGAGCCGTTAACTTACCATATTTATCTTTTTGAAAACTTGTGTCACCAGTACTTTTATCATTCATGATTGCTATAACAACAACTCAATGACTAAATGATCTATGGGTCTTACGGAAACTTTTCTCCGAGAATATTACACTCTGAGTAACTCTATGTTACGCTCTGAGTTACGCGATTTGCGAGCCTTCTAGAAAGCCAACAGCTCCGTACTGGTTTATAAGGACGAATCTGATTATTATGGATTCTCAAATGAATTTTCTAATATTTCCAATCATAATATTCGCAATCAATACCGTCACGCACTATACGCTATTATTATTTGATAAGCAATTTTAATATTAATTTTCTTTTAGATTTCCGTTCATTACGCGATCTGACAGTATTTGATAGCGACATACGAACTACTCAATCCCACTTGATCTCGATTGTGGACGATCTGTTCCGTGCACGGTGCTATCTGAACTGCTCGATCATGTTTATCGTTCTATGAGTAGAGTACGCTCTGATTATGTTCAGGGGAACATGTCTTCGACTTCGATGACTTAGATGACGTGACACATTTCCGTGCGTTGCACCGAGTAGTCTTTCAGACTCGTCATTGTTTGAATTTAGAACAAATACGCGCCTTCAAGCGTGTGCTATAATAAGAGACATTCTCTCTCTCTCTCTCTTTGATTAAGAAAAATACATTTTATCTTTAAATTTGTTAAATTTCATATAACTTTTTAATTAAATAAATTTTATAATGTTATAATATCTGTGCATTTAAAAGATTAAAATTTGAAACATGTAAAAAAAGAATAAAATTGAAATACGTTATATAATATATATATATATGTTATTATATACATATTATAAATTAAAAAATAAGTATTATTATAATTGTAGATAATAAATTAAAAAATGTTTATTTCTGAATTTTATAATACCTTTTTAATTTTATATTTAATTTTAGAATATCCCATTTTTCCATTGTATTATTTTTTTTCAGTCGGTTCTACTCGAGTCGATCTTGTCTATCTGTAAAAACATATTACGTTACTTATCAATTGAATAGTAAATTTCTGACGTTATATGAAGCAAACAAGATTACAGAGTCATACCCTTTCTTCGAGCAGACTTCACTTCAATGAAATCTTAATTTGTTGTTTAATTATGGAGATATACAACAATGAAAGCATTAATGTTATGATAAACGGCTGTTCCCCTCTGACATCTTTATGATAAGAAGTTTCGACGTCTTGGATTATTTTATTATAAAACGGTTGGCTGCCGCAGAGATACGAAACAATCTAATTACGCTTTATTATTACATATTTATTTTTTATATCTTTAGATTCCTTTCATTTTTGGCGATTTTTTTTGCAGCTTCGTTTATCTTGCAGCCTCGTTCTTAAATTAATTCATCATCTCGGATTTGGCAACTCGCGCGAGAATGTCAGCTGATTATAATTAAGGATACATGAATTGCAGATATACAATTTATAACAGCTTCGCCCAAGTTATTATATTTAAACAGTTCTTTTGATAAAGCTGACCTTTTCTGTGACGCGTATGCAACATATGTGCATATATATTTGTTATGATAAGCCGGATAAGCGCCAAAGAAGTTTCCGCTTTGAAAATTTTCTTTATTACTGGTTGTATCTATAATTTTCACACACATTTATATACACAAATAATACATTAATATTATTATTATATTATTTATTATTATTAATATAACGTAAATATTATATTTATTATAAAATTATTATAGTATATTAATATTATTTTATTATTTATAATTATTTTACACGTAGATGTTATATTTATTATAAAAGTACAAAATTAACATCAACCGGCTTATGACGTCGTCATTAATAGGAAATGCATATAGAATGCACAAATCTCAAATTATAAACTTATAATATCAAAAGAAAAATAAAGTCTGTAAGTAGCTGTAATAAGTTACCAAAAATTAAATTTACAGAAAATGTTTTGTGAAATCTCTGTTTCAAACTGGCATTTTTTATGACCATCATTGCAACCACCAAGCTTCACAAGGAAACCGCTTTGAAAGCGACATGACACGAATAATCAGGAGACGCGGTAACGTCTCCCGTCAAGTATATTTTTGAAGTTTAATATATTAAAAACATCTCTCTTTTTTATATTATTACGAAGGGATAATACAATGTCATGAAAGAGACGCTACGGCGTATCCTTTAACAGGAAGGAGGACGCTTATGTAATTAAAAATTATTGTTTTGTTTAAACAAATTGATATTATTTAAAAAATGCATATTGGAGGGAAGAATATAGATTTTTACAATTGGAATGAGATAATAATCATGTCCATAAGTGCACTTAATGCGTAGATATAAATATATGCACGTATTTTTTTGCTCGATTTATGTCATTTATGCTCGTTTCTTTCCAACGTAGATTAACTTTAATCTCGGTTTAATTTATTCTTCATCTTTTTCTAGTTCCAAGGATTAAAAAAAGAAGAAAAGTAAATTAAACCAAGATTAAAGTTAATCCATATTGGTAGAAATGGACATTTATCATTCAGATACATCGTCGTCGTCGTCTTCGCAAAATCTTTTCCCCTTTTGATGCACCTTTTTTCTGCACTTTCTACAGTTTTTCTGTATCTTTTTCTACACCTCTTCTGCACTTTTTTGCACTTATTTTCTGCACTTTTTCTACATAACTATCACATCTCTTTCACACCTCGCCCGCATTAATTTCGCATTTCTTCTACACCCCTCCGCATCTCTTCTCACCGTTTCCGAAATTCTATTGCACGTCTTCCGCATTTGTTCTGCATTTCTTCGCAGCATCTCTTCCGCATCTTTTTCGCATCTTATCTGTTTGCGTATTATTTATTTACATATCTAAGTATATATCTATACATTATCTATCGACCTATCGATGTTATCTATCTACCTTCCGATGTTCATCTATCTACGTTATTTATCTACTCATCTATATTATCTATTCACTTTCCTAAACTTTTTACATCTTTTCTGCATCTTTTTTACTTTTTCAAATCTCTTGTGTAACAAAAAATAATGCAATGAAAAAGAAATAAAATCAATATATATATATATGTATAACATTTCAAGTATATTTATTATTTTGAAATAAGTCCCACAGAACACAATTCTCTGGGTAACATTTTGAGGATATCCTTATGATGTAGACATCCTTTGAACATCCTTCAGAACTATGTTGTATGGGATGATCTCTCATAGTCATAATAGATTTAAGGGGATCCTAAAGCAAAGCTCGAACTCCAACGAAATCACCAGAGGTCGCTGTTTTTCCAGCGCATCGACATGACTTTATATACTACCATACCAATATCTTACACAAATGATACATGCAGTCGCACGTTCGTGTCAATTTTCGTATAACAAATTCGTAGCAATAAAGCGTTTAAGTCTAATTCTAAGAACTCGACGTTATTTGTTCATGCAAATTAGGTGTTTGTAGATTACTATTTCGTAAGTACCTTACTTTCGTAAGGTTGCAAAACTTTCGTATCAAGCAAATGTTATCACTGGACAGCTTGAGACGCCATGTTACACTAAGAAATGGTAAAAAATATATCAATTTCGAAATTTTGGTCGTTCTCGGCGTAAACTCCACCTCACAAATAAAATATAACAACGCATTAAAATGAGAAGATGAAAAGGAGCTAGAAATTACAAATGAATTTTTACTTATTGCAGAAATCATGCAAGTCATGTTCAAGGTTAAGATGAGGGAAATAGAAACTGCAATAATTAACTGGTTTCGCTATTCGAAGGACAAAAGCAAGGACAAAAGCAACGCGAAGAATGAGAACGAAAGCAAGGACAAAGACAACGCGAAGAATCAGGATGAGGATAATTAATTAAGCGATACTAGCGGTGTAATAGTATAACCGAATGATCTTTTCCTCTCTTTGTCCATACTCTATCTACTCTATATATCTTCACATTTTGGTCTCTCTTCCTCTACTCCTTTTTTTCTCTTTTCATTTCACTTTATCTAATATATATCTGTGAGTGAGTGTGTGAGAGAGAGAGAGAGAGGGGATGAAATGAATATGGAATAGAATGAAAGAGATCTCTCTTTATCTCCCTTTCATTTTTCACCACTATTCTTCTCTCTCTCTCTCTCTCTCTCTCTCTCTCCTCTCCCTCTCCGGTCTCTCCTCTCCCTTCTTAGTTATTTTACTTTTCGCTTTTTTCTTTTCTACTCTTCTTTTTTAGCTGTGTGTGTGTGTGTGTGTTATGTGAAACAGAAAAATCCTATGTCTTTAGACAGCTGATCGCAATGAGTGTCCCTCGTCATCGATCGCGTCATCGGACGGTTAGACACTTTTTAATAAAAGATTGGCCGTAAAGATTTCGTCAAATTTCTCCAAGCGAGAGAGGCGTATAGGCTATCTCACTCTTCCACCAATAGCGGTGTGTATACATCATGCATACACACCGTTATTGGTGGAAGAGTGAAATAGTCTATACTCCTCTCTCGCTTGGAGAAATTTGACGAAATCCTTATGGCCAGTCTCTGATTAAAGGGTCTCTACGGACGGTGAGTGTGCCTCTTGCTTACCTTCTGTACGTGGCCTATAATTCGCTAACTTTATCTTTTAATAACCCAAAAAGTAAGCGTCGAATAAAATTTTCGTAGAGGAAAAATCGTCTCAGAATTCAGTCAAGAACACGTTGTTATTCTGAATCACCCTGTTTAAGAAATTGTCTTCGTGCGATCTTGTCTTTACTTGTTACATATGTATTACTTCTATACTTTTACAAGATCCACAATAACTTCATTTATTATATCGGGTATCAAATGGACGTCAAATGAGCATCAAATGGGCGTCAAATGGACATCAAATTTTTGTAACAATTTTCGGCAATCATTTGACATTCTTTTAATGCCCTTTTGTTGTCCTTGATGCCCTTTGAAGAACACATATTTTTTGTAACAAATATGTATTTGACGAAGTTGTAAAGAGTGTGAGTGTTTCAGAAAAGATCAGGTTAAAGAAAGAGATCGTGCAAATGATATACCCTTCTCTCTCGCTTAAAAAAAACACCTTATGAGTGACTCTTATTATCTATAAATAACTTTTATGTAAATAAAAAAATTAAATTTATCGAATAATCTATATTGCAATAGTTATTTAAAGTAATCTCATTTTTTTTTAATTATAACATTCTGATCTCAAAAATAATGTTTTTCAAAATTAACTTTTTTTTTAACTTAAGTTAATTCAATCCTAACTTAACTTTTATTAAGTTAATTTTTGTTTCTTCAAGTTTTAATTTAATTTTATCAGTTTGTTTTGATGTGTTTACATAAAAAAACATTGCAGTTTAAATCAACTTCTTGTTTGTGACATTATTTTTGTTTCTTTTTATTACGTTTTTAAATATATTTACAAAATGATTTTGCGTAAAAATATTAAAAAATATGACGCCTTTTTTTACATTTTTAATGTCTTTTCCAATAGATTATAATATTCTGCACTTCTCGGGAATAAAGCACATTTCTGGAAATTTTCTGAAGCATACACATAAAACAACTATCGTTCTTCTTGCGGATAGACAAAACGTCTTGCACGATCGCGAGGCGTGTTGCCAGTCCGCAGGCAGCATGTCACACTTCGACGTTCCAAGAGAGAGTCTTTTTTGCATATGAACTAAGAAGAGAAACTGACAATCGACCTCATTAATCTGTCTCTAGAAAAGGTTTCTAACAGATAAAAAAGCGAAGAAAACGCTGATTTTTCCATCATTTAATGACTTCAAAATCGCGACTCCGCGCTGTAGGATCCTAAGAAATACACCAAGTCAAAAGAAAGTTAAAATGACTTTATTCTGACGTTATGAAAGTCAAAATGATAATTTTTGGTTACAAAATTTAAGTGTTTATTGACTTTAAGAATCAAAATTAAGTAATTTTGATTTTTTGTTGATTCTTGTGTGTTTCTTGGGATGGAGAACGATGGTGGCCCGCGCGACTCCGCGTCTCTCGCGCGTTCAAATCTCCGACTTTTGCTTCGCCTCGGCTCTCGCCTCTCGCTCTCTACCTACTCTCTCGTGAAAGTACTCCACTGATCGGCAGGCAGGGGGAGGCCCTCCTCGGGAACTCGCCTTCGGTACCTTGGTAGACGATGCCACGGCAGTCGTCGTTCGGCCGACGTTCACCTCGACTCCGCTTTCACCTGACCAATCTCGGCGATCTTGCGCGATTTCGTCGCCGTCGTCGTCGTCTTCGCGAAAATTTTCTCGCCGTCCGGAATACCAGGTGACATTTACGGCACCCACGTTGTTCGCGATCGACGTAAACGGATATTGCACAAGAGAGAAGAAAAAAAGGAGAGAGAGAGAGAGAGAGAGAGAGAGAGAGAGAGAGAGAGAGCGTGCGAAAGTACAGAAACTCAGGCCAAGTCTCATCGATCGACTTGAGCATCCCAGTGAAGTGGATCCAGGAAACGGATACGACCCTTCGGTTTCATCCGTCGACTATGATCACCCGCGTCGAGAAGATATCGAGGATAAGGATTCAGTAGAAAGCGAGTCGCCCAATCAAGCAAGTATGAAACTACTTATTGTTCCCCTTCTGTCTTTTCAGCAATTACCGCATCAGTGCCAGCTTCATGTTTACTAACACTTGAGCGTCATTGAGACTCAATTAGCAGCTGCTGCTTATTAATCATTAGTAGTCAATGTTCCCTTTTTAGGAGGTACATTTTATTTCCCGCTATTTTAAATTATTACTTATTTTAAAATATTATTTATTTATTTATTATTAATATTATTGTTACAATGTTAAAAAAAGGTCAGCTTATTTTATCAGGCATATAAAAAATATTTTAATGAATCATCTTCTGTTAAATTTACTAAAATTTGATATCTTAAAATATTAAAGTATTTCTAAAAAAGATAATTACATTCAAAAGTTATTTTATGATTTTTAAAAGCATTTTGAATGTAATTTTGATAAAATTGTGTAAATCATAACCTCGTATTTTTTTAATGGCTTAGAACTTTTCAAAGATTTCTTGCAACTTCAAATATATAATTCATTATTTGATTCTTTAACAAAAGAAATTTTAATGTTTTAATTTAAGAATTTTTTTAGAAAATAGAAACACAGTCAAGATGTAACTGATATCGATAATTTATATTATAATTACGGCTCTCTATTCTGGTGGATCAAAAGACTTTCAAGGATTTTCCATGTCTTCAAATTTCTCGAATATAATTAAAGACTTGATAATTCAGGAATTAAACCGTGAACTGTAGAAAATATAGAATTATGATTTAACCAAGATCCTTTACGCCATAATCACGGCTTTACTGGGTTAACTTCCTACTTATTAATCGCCGCGAGCAGAAATGAAAGTAGTTTTGTTGCGTGCCCCTTACGCTGTTACGCGAAAACTATGCGTTCACAGTTTCCATACGGAAAGCCTGGAATTTCGATATTTTCTGGATTTCAGAATTCGGAAATCGAGGATACATTGGGGATAAAATTATTATATATATATATAATTGTATTATATTTTTTTTAACATAACTAAAATAGCGCGGTGTTTGTGTAGGTTATCTAAAATCTTATGAATAAGAAGTTGAGAACTTTGTGCGCTCGACTGTGTCAGGAGACAAAGACGTAATAATATTATAGCGAACAAGATTGCATAATGGAAACGCGAAAGTTATATCATTAGAATTATTAATATTAGAACAACAAATCTATGTTTATTACAAGTAAAATTTCAAGATTTTTAGGATCTTATGAAACGAGATGAGAATACGAATTTAATAAATAGTACAAAAATAGTAAATGTAAAAGAGACCGAGGAGGTATAAATTTATGGAAATTATAAAATAATCATAAAAATCTTGATTTTTTTATATAAGCCAGAGAAAAAATATTTTATGTATGATTATATAAAATTATATATAAAATATTTATATATACATATATAAAAAATTATACATAATTTTATATACTTTTATATAATTTTATATAAAATATTTTTTCCCGGGAATACTTTAAGTATTCAAAATGATTTAAAGTTATATTGCGATACAATTAATTCTTCATTAATTAAACAAGATATTTATTTGTTCCGAATCTTTGTAACTAATCGGTGAATTGCAATGAAACTTTTCATAAGTCATTTTACGTAAATACTTAAAATACTTATACAAAAATATTTAAAGATCTTTATTACTATTTTTTACATTTTAGTTTATAATAATAAAAATAATAACAAATACAATAAATAAATAATAAAAATATGTTGCTCAATAAAAATAGAATATAACCACAATCCTTATATGTATAGGTTTGTTTAAAGTATAAATATATTAATATATATTTGCTATACATATACTATATCGAACCCCCTTAAGAAATGGTTCAGAAAGATAATGATGAAAGGACTCAAGGAACAATACCGTAACGGGAACGTGCCGTGTGTCGAAACGGTCTCGTATTTACTCCTAGAACTTCATTGATCGTCTTGGAAGATGAGTAAGGGGGCGGCGTGCGAATCCCCGTGACGAGGAGACGGTGCATTGCGAGAGATCGCGGCTCCGGGCAGGCGATAATTGCATATTTATGGAACGGCATGACCTTGCGCCCGTTACTTTCACTATCGCCGATCCCGAGTGCAATTGCGCGTGGTGATCCGTCGATCCCGCCGTGTCGGATCTCACGATCGCGTCGATAGCCGGTGACAAAGACGCGCGATAACGTAACCAGGAAGCGCGGTATCTTCAATGGTGAAATGCCTCGTCGTGGTTGTCATCGGACGTGTGATGATTTTTATGAGATTTTACTTGGAGAATTTAGTGACGTCATTGTGTCAATGACGTCAATTGATCAATGATCCGCCGTGATACCTTTCATTGTCGAAGATTAAGGCTGTATCATCCGTACAATCCTTGCAAAGTAAATTGAAATTGGAAATGTGTCGCTATTTATACTTTACATTTAAATAAATTATACGCGAAAGGTGCACTCTAAATTTCTTACAGTGAAATCTCACTTCAAGAAAATGAAAATATAACCACCCTTGAAAAAAAGTGAAAATATTTCACTTCTTGAAAAAGAGTGACAATTCTCACTCTTTTTAGAATGAATTTTCACTTCAAAGGAGTGAGATTTCATTCCTTTAAAGTGAAAATTCACTCTAAAAAGAGCGAGAATTGTCACTCTTTTTTAAGAAGTGAAATATTTTTACTTTTTTTCAAGAGTAATTGTATTTTCACTTTCTTGGAGTGAGATTTCACTCATGCAAGAAATTTAGAGTGTGCACGAATAACGTTATATTTTTACTCAATAATATATTTTAATATAATAGTTTATTTACCTTATTTGTTATTAAAAATTAAACGGCAATGTTAAAAATCTTAATTTTGTGTATGAATACTTTAAATATTCAATATGATTTATATATCATAAGTTTCATTGCAGTGCAAAGAGTAGTTATTCTGTAAATAGACAAATAAATAAGTTTTGTTTATTTACGGAACACACCATTAATCTCTGCATCGTAATGAAATTTTGTGTAAATTATCCCGAGCAACATTTTTACTTACTACAACACTTTTTCATTAGTTTTCAATGGAATTGCATATTTAATAGTTTGTAAAAAATAGTTATTGAAAAAGGAAATGTATCTTAAACAATATCTACAAAAAGAAATGTTTTACAATAATTATTCATACTTTTTACCTCTAGAGTATAATTACCAGGTGACTATGTCACAGTCAATTCTTACGTTAAAGACTCTGTCTTAGATATCAGAACAGTAAGATGCATAAATCAATCACAGAGTATTATCAATCACGTATCAGCATCTTCAGACATTATTTAAGTCTTGTAATAAGAATGAACTAAATACCGCTCTACTTTCCAGTTAAAAGAAAGTCGGTAATTATGATATTAATAGCAAGCGAATTCCTGATAATAAGTCTCTTCCGGTTTTTCCCACTTATTAATTTTTTTTTAAGTATCGAGTGATATATTATCACGATATCGAGGTCAGAAAATTGGTTACACGAGCTACACAATGAGGGTCCGTCGTCGATACCGCTGCCAGTTGTCAGAATTATTCGATCAATTCGCGGTGCGAAGAAAAATCTGCGAACGTGTGTGACATGAGCGGATAATAGATCGATAAGATCGGAGGGATCCTTTCGCGAGGAGGACCGCGAGAAAATCCGCTTTTCTTTTCACTTCCTGCGCTCTCGCGAATCTGAGACGATCTCATCGCGCGGGAGCTGTCTCCGGTCGCAGAAGTTGAAATTCGTTACCGTTACTGTTCCGTGGTACGACATACAGAAAAGAAGAGAAAGTATGCGCGTTATGAAGCGGGATACCGCCACCGTTGTTGGAGAGTTTCGCGCGATTTCGCGGAGTTGCGAGCGAGTTGTCGCGATTGCGTAGTGAAGGGAATTTAGAAAATAGCGCAACGGAGCTGCGTTTTGGTGAAAAATATGTTCGAGAGTTCGATCGCGAACCATTCGAGAGGTTGAGAGGTAAGTTTTTTCCTCCCCCCGACGCTCGAATCAAATTGTATAATTCTAATAATAATTGAAATGCATTCAAACGTAATTTCGATAAATCAACTTTATTAATCGATATCGTTAATATATTTTAATTATTAAATGACGCGCATCTGTAAACAAGTTTATGAAATGCAATTGCGCAAAGTGAAATCTCTCGGCTGTGCTGAAAAAAAGGCCAATGTTTAAAAATAGAAGTTCTTCGAGAGTAAAGGCTTTGAGTAAATTTAAGATTAGCATGACAACTAGAATAAATTCTAGACAACTAGAATAAATAACGCTTGTTAATTTATGTTGTTAATTTATGTTGACATCACTTAATATAATAAGATTGTGCAAAATAAAGAATTAACGAAAAGAATGTTTGTAAAATCGCAGAATGAAACTTTTCAGAATGATACAACGCGCAAATTGAATTCAATTTATCCAATAATTAAAATCTACATCTTTGAGAATAATCTAAATAGTGGAAAAATATTTTTTCAACAAAATTAACATTTGTGACATATTAAATTAATACATATTTCATTCATTTATCTTAACATGTACGTTTTAAAATACAATATTCTTAATATATTTTCCATTTACTCATAAATTGTATTACTTTGACACTAGAAATATTAATATCAATTTAACACAAAATATTTAAATAACATAATCACATTATGTTAAAGTAACACTAAAATATATTAAAAATTCAACATAAAATTTTAACAAGCTGGATTGTTTCCCATAAATACAAAATGTTTTTACTGTGTAAAAATACTTAATCAATCGAATACTATATAATACAATTATATCCAATTTGGATTTGAAATATAATTATATAATCCAATCCAAAACAGCAGCCTAAGTAAAACACAGCAGGACAAACAAAGAAATACAATTGTGCGATTAGAGAATTTTAGCTACGAGAAAGATAAGTACAAATCACTCGAGCGACCGATGTTCGATACCGATTACTTTACGGTGCATTCTGATAAATACATTAGGCCTGTTCTTTTTGGCTGAACTTTTGCATCAATTCATCTTTCTTCTTCTTCTTTCCTCCTGGAGAGAAAAGGAAGAAAGATGAACTAGTGCAAAAGTTCAGCCAAAAAGAACAAGCCTATAATTAGCGAGAAATCGGCGTAGGATCCTCCTTCCTCGGCGAAGAAACGGACGGTCGTGTGAAGTGTGTGAGTGGACTTAAGAAAAAAAGGTTCGTCACGATCGAGGACGATGAACTGGATCCGGCTGCCGATCGTCGCGTTACAATCCATTCTCGAAATATATTCTCTCCGTGGCAAGGTCGTACCTTTCCTCGTGACCTCGCGTTCCTCCGAGAACTCTGGCTCTCTTCAGCGCATGTGACTCACGCTTACACTCGCTAAGCGAAGTTCTCTGGCGATCTACTCGTGTGTGGCAGTCCGCTGCATAGCCTGTCTCGTCGAAAGTTCGATGGAAGATCGGCGATAGATAAATAAACCTCTTGTCGAATAATCCCTTCCTGATAGAAGAAACATTTATCAAATTATATAACGAGATCTTGCATAAAATTTGTGACCTGCGTTTAAGGAATATTTACAAGAATAAATGCAGAAATATTAATCTTGCACAAAATATTAATAATTGTTAGATTTGATAATCGAAAAAAATTGTAATCTGCAATTATATGGATATATTTATAAAAATAGATACAGAAATATTAATATTTCATAAAATATTGATAAATTAAACTTGATAATTAAGAAAATTTTCCAGTCTTTTTCTAATCTAACCTTTATTACATTCTAATCAATAGATTCTTATTAAACAGATCTTTCCTTTTTTTTATAAATTCGCTATTATTCCCGCCAATTGAATCTTCCCAACAAACGCTAAATATTCTTGAAATATTCATAAAATATTCCTAAAATCTCAAAAAAACATTTCAAGAATACTCCAAAGTATTCCGAATATTTACGGTATGTAAAAGAAACATTCAAATGTTGGTTAAAAATTTCATTTGTATATCATTACATATTCCGAGAATGTTCCATATATAATATTCCATATATATTCCTCAAAATTTTAATTTTTCCAAAAATTTCAGGCCAGGTTGGCCATGAATCAGTTTTTAAACAAAATTTTACTTTGGAAAACACATTTAATGTGTTTTCACCTTAGAACCCAATTTTGAGGCTCACTTCACAGACGAAGTGCTGTGCTCCTTATATTCTCTTCCAGATGATTCTTGTTTACGAGTAAATGCTCGTCGCCGCGGCCCTCTGTTGGCGGAGATGTGTACTGTTCGCTCGCTAGCGATTTTCGTGAAATATAAAAGAAATATTCACACAATATTCTGAACGTTTCATCGACATTTGCACATTCTTTTACTGTTCCGGAACATTCAATACATTGGTAATACGAATCGAACTTTCTGTGAATATTTAGCATTAGCTGGGTTAATTTAAGTCCTTCACTATCTTCGATAAATATAGATATTTATTAAATAAACGTTTCATTAGTTTTAATAAACGAATGCTTATGATTCATTATTGGCAAGTCCATCTTTCATCTTGATAGATCTTTTATTACAATCCTCGAACGCAACGCTTGTATCGTAATCCACTCAGGGCTAACTGATTATTAGAAACTCTCAACTGCCAACTGTCTTCGATCAACCACATTCCCTTTCGCAAGCAATGACAGTTCGTCGCACCCGATCGCGTGCATCGTCCCAGAAACTTATTATTCCGAATTGGTAGCTAACGGTACGCGACTTCCTCACAGTTTCGATACGAGGGGAGAATTCTAAAATAAAAATAAAAATCGGTCAGGAATAATCAGTAAAGCTCTTTCAGTATTAATAGAATATTTTCTTAATTCTTTTTAATTTTCTTAATTCTTATCTTTTCCTTTGTGAATTGTGAAAAAACTAACTTATATTAATTATAAATGTGACATCTGATATTATTGTATAAATTAAAACTAAGTTCATTAAATCAGTAATTAATTCAATTATTATATATTAATAATTAATATATTATATTAACAGATTAATAATTAATTAACAATTTAATTTCATTAAATGACATCAGAGTAACAAAAAATTTGATGATCGATGAATAACACGATAATTATTGAGCGTTTAATTAATTTAACTAATTATTAGTGAATGTAATCGAGTTGAAGTACTCGTTTCATGATTCTCTCTTTTCACTTGCGAAGCGCATTCCGCGGTTACATCCCACGACGCGTCGTCTTCTTATCGAGAGACGTAGACGAAAAAACACGAGGACGAAGGAGACAAGAAGGAGAGAGGATGAGACGAAGGAGCGCGAAAAAGAAAAGGTCGGGAGGGTGTACATATAGGAACTAGTCAAGCCGCAAGCGGCGCCGACGTATTTTTAGGAACGCCAGAGGGGATCAGGGGGTACGCGGGGAGAGTATCCGAGGGATATAGTATACCGTGGCGCGGCCTCGAGGGCGACAACGGCCGCGGAACGACGGCGTAGCCCGCCGAGTTACAGTGGACGTCCTTGCTACGTTATCTGCCACGTCGTTCGTTTCGTTTCCCTTTCACTTTCAGCCGTAGTCCAGGAACCAGAAACCCCGGATCTCTCTCCCGCGCCGAACAAAGATACGTGCGCCCCCGCCGTACCGCAGGCTGAGCCCCGTCGATGAGGAACCCTGCGGGGGAAACGTGTGCTAGATGTTGAGGAGAGATAAATGCGCGAATGCGCGATGACGCCTCAATAAACGCCAAGTTCGTTAGGTCACCGCGTAGGGTAACTCCCTATTAACGTACCTTTAAGAGCCAACTTAAGTAATAATAATAATTCATTCAGTAATTGCTCATTACTGAATTAATTATTAAATACTGGAGCTTTTTAATTTTGTCTGCTTGAAATCAGTATCGATTTTTCAATTATTTCTTTTTCTTATAATATTTTTTTTAATATTAAAGTTTTATAATATTTTTGGTGAAAATAAAGAAAATGTTTTTGTCCCTATTAGTGTACCTCTCCAAGGGGCGATGGCCCTATCAATGTGTCCCCAATTTGTGTGTCTATTCGCGCATTTGACTCATTTTAACATAAAATAATTAAAACAGATAATAGATGTAAGTTAATTGTTTTAATTAATATTGCATATATCATTGTCTTAATTATACTTATTACAATTTCAATGTACATTCATAACACAACTTTCAGTTCCGGGTATATAATGATAAGTTGAAAATCTTGCGGTATTACTGGACTCTCACATAAATTCCTCATACCTTTGAAAAATGTGTTTACTATACTTCAATAGTTAAAAAAAATAGAATATTATTTTTGGTGTCACATAAATTAATAATTTAACTTAATCAAAAAATATCTTTTCTTATTTATTTATGCTAATTTTCTTTACGGCTTATTTATATATAAAGGCATACTAATAGGAACAGTGATAGGAATAGATACTCTATGTTGAAAATTATGAGGTCGCGCGCGCAGATCGCGGCGACTTGAATTGATTAATGATGGATTAGCGATTAATTAACGTTCGCTGGATGGTCGCGGCTAATAACGCGTGAACGAAGGAAGAAAAGTGAAGGAAAGAAAATACTGTTGATTAATAAAGTAAAATAATAAAATTGTTGTTGAGTAATAAAGGCTCGTAAACCGTAAACTCAAGGATAAAAGAAGTTGAAGGCCGACATAAGTCACAGCAGCTGTCAAGAAAAATAAAAATTTGTTTGTTCGAAGAATTGTCAGAAGAAGTTTCAATTGAATTTCACACTCAGTTTGCACTTTATTGTAAATTTAATTTTGCATCATTGTAAATAATATATTATTAATCTGATTTTATAATTGTGCGAGTCAGATTAAAGATTGCATTATTTATTATACAATTTTTAAGAAGATAGAAAGAAGTTTGATTTATAATTAGTAACTTTTTACCAAAAGCAAAAATATATCTGCTGACTTCATACATTAAATCGCGATACTTTAATGCACTTCTCCAAATTTTATCTATTTTATATATAAATTTAAAAATATAATTTTTTATATAGGTCTATAATTTTAATTAAAATACTTAAATGTTGATCATTTGGCTCCTTCGATTCTCCATTCTTATAGTTCCCAAAGGCTTGCAGCAAAAAACTTTTCATTTTTTACACATTCTTAACACTCCCCGTTATAACAATTGCATTCGTTAAAAATAAGAGAGCTGGAAATAAGATTGAGATAAATTGCCAATTTATAGAATGGCGAAGAACCAACATCAGAATGGCATAATACCGGGAGGTGGCATGGTGTCCGGCCCGGATGATTTTTCGGACGGTGAAAGCACTCCTCTGACTCAGGACTATGGTGGAAGGTATGACGTATCATCATCATTAGTAATTTCTTCTCTCTCCAAAATTTCCAAAATTTCAAGGATGAAATAAAATTAAATAAAATAGAAAACCGAAACAAAAAGATAAAAAGATATTTCTTCTAATTTGCAATTTTTCTGAATCGTTACTTATTGAAATAATTTATTTTAGATTACATTCGATTATTCAAATTAAAAAGCATGAAATCTCTTCCTTTTTCCCTCGAGAAGGTTTAAAGAAATAAGAAACTTACATAATGTTGATTATAAATGTTTATTTGTTAATTAATGATATTTCGATAAACGACGATCAATTTGAACGTAGCCAACGCACGATTGTCGAGACAAAAGGATGGGACGTGTTCCGGAATCCGCCAATGAAGACCGACTCGAACTCGGGTTCCATGGCAAACCAGAAATGCCTAGAGAGGATGGTACAAGTAATCAAGGTCATCGTCTACCTGCTTGTTTTTGTCATAGTGTTGGGAAGCGGTGTAATTGCCAAGGGCACGATTCTCTTCATGACGTCGCAGCTACGACAAGACAGAAAAATGCTCTACTGCAACAGGCAATTAGGTGAGACTTAAATATAAGTGTTATCCTGGCGTAAAAACTTAATTTGTATGATTCAATTCAATAAAGTAAAATAATCCAGTTCTGACCAATTCAATTAACTAAAGATTGTGTATTACAAACTATAAATTTTACTTTTAATTACAAAAGAGCAGAAGAAAAAGAGAAAAAGAGATATTTGTAATATCCCATAATTATTTTAATCTTAATAATTATTATCGCAACTTTTCCTTGCAGATCGAGAGAACCAGTACATAGTAACACTGCCCGAGGAGGAGAGGATCGCTTGGATATGGTGCATAATAATTTCGTTCACAGTGCCGGAATTCGGCACGCTGGTACGCAGCATTCGCATGTGTATCTTCAAGTCCTGGAAGAAGCCGCAATTGATGCACTTTCTCGTGGTTTCCATCATGGAGACATTTCACGTGGTGGGTCTGGCTTTGATGTTCCTTGCGGTGCTTCCGGAACTGGACGTCGTAAAAGGAGCGATGCTGACCAACTGCGTGTGCTTCGTTCCCGGATTGCTCGGTAATTTCATTCCAATTCAATCAATTTTCATTCGATTTCACCTCGTTCAACTCGAACGCACAGAAAGAACGATTTTGCTGAAGTATCTAAAAATTTAGCTCACAAATCTGAAAATAATTTGATTAGACAATCCAAATATTGCGTTGGAATCTCAAGCATAATGATCAATGTTGCAAAAAGTTTTGAAATTCTAGCAAATAGTTTGAGCATCCTATGTATTTATCTCTTTGTGTGGTCCAAACAAAATTATTTTCAGAACCAACTAAATTTTTCAGATATTTTAGCAAAACCATGAATACATAAGAATTACATAAGAAACTATAATATATAAAAAGTAAGAGAAATAATAAGAAAATGTCAATAAAGCAAGAGAGGGAGTGAAATATTAAACAAAATAAAAATAAATTTTAATCTAATCTATTACATTATTTGCATATTAATATATATAATGCGTTAATATAATTGCCAAACAGTGTATTACATGTTATCTAGTTCTGAATACTTGATATTAAATTCGAAAAATGGGGACACTTGATCTTGTTTTCAATCGCGATTGCTCGACTTTCGCGTTCGATTTTTCCACGGTTCCGTATTGCCGAGCGAATAATCATGAAAGTAGTGATTACACGAGAATAGGTGAAGTGAAACACGCTACATGCATTCGCAGGCCTACTTTCCCGCAATAAAAGTAAAGACGATTCCAAACGATTCGTTCTCGTTCTCGTCGATATCGCCGCTCTGGCAGCACAAGCGACCAGCTTCGTCCTTTGGCCCTTCCTGGACAGTTCAAGACGATCCTTATGGCTGATTCCCCTTACGCTGATTCTCGTCTCCTGCGGTTGGTGGGAAAATTACGTCTCCATGCAGAGCAGAATCGGTGAGTTCTCTAATCCTTTACGGTCCAAATCTTTTTATTTCAAATTAAAATAAAATTATAAAAAGAAAGTTTTTAAATCTTTTGTAGAGAATACTGAGCTTCTATAATGACTTAAATAATTACCCTGGAAAACATTTTTTGTATAATTTGTTAGAATTTTTATATAAATTTCAGAATGTTTGAATAATTTATAATTTTTAGAACATTTATCAGGTTTTTATACAAATTGAAACACTTTTTAGAAGTTCAGAGAAAGTCTACATCTTTTCTCAAATTTTTCATGTATATGAATTTTCAAATATAATAATATTCTAAAATTTTTCAGATTTTTATTCCATAATTTTTAATAAAATGTTATAAAATTAAATTATCAAATTCAAATAATATCATGGTTGGCTCACAAACAACTCTTTTAAACATCTTTTAAACATCTTTCTTTATATTTCTGTCGATTTCTTTTCGTAGGTTTAATTAGATCGCTCGGCAGAGTGAAGAAGGAGATGCAATTAACGCGTTACTTCACCTACATGTTGGTGTCCGTCTGGAAGATCGTGGCATTCTTCATCAGCTCGATTCTGATACTACATATCAAAGGGGAGACTATCGGGCATCTCTTCTCCATGTTGAGCAGTGCCTTCGGTGACCATAAGATCACGGTTACTTCCATCAAGTCGATAAACAGCGGCAATTTGCCCGATCTCTCGGAGATTTTAACGGGCGACATCACCGAGGTCGTTAACGCCGACTTCAACACGCCCATTTATGTCCTCCTGCTACAAATCACTGGCGCTTACTTCGCCTACGTATTTGGTGAGCGAATCATGAGATTGAAACTAACTTGGAGAAAGATAAGAATAATATAATCATAAAAATAACAATAAAATTTGCGATTTATTATAATCATAGCTCTTGTCAAATAAGTACATAAGCTATACAGTTGAAAAATTCATGTTAAATGTAAAAATTAATACAAAAACACTGACACAATTTGTAAGCAATCGTGAAAGCATAATTTCTCGATAAAATTGACACGTACAATTAACACGTTTTAATAAAATTAAAATTTATATATTAAATTAACATATTATGCATTTATTTTTAAATTTACATTTTAAAATACATTATTTTATGTTAATTGTTATTTACTTATAAATTGTGTTATTTTTAAACTAAGTGTTCCACTTAGCGCTCACAACGTTAGCGAGTATTATTTATCCAAATGAAATGCAGCTTAAAAAATGTTGAATATCAATTAAATCAATTTAATACAAAATATTCAAATAACAAAATCATATTACATTAAATTAACATTCTAATATGTTAAAAATGTAAAAAAAATGTTAGCGCTGCGAGGATCGCTTTTAACACGAATACAAAATTAAATGTGCGCTGAAAATGTTTTTACTGTATATAATATTTTGATCATCTTAAGAGGACACTATTTAATTAAAATTCGAATTATACATGTAGTAAAATTCTCATAGTTGAAATAACACGGAAAAATATGGGTTAACGCGGTTAACTGTTTGATTAAACAAGAGATTCTCTATTGAACTCGTTGAAGATATTTTTTAATTAATTAATGTTTAACATCGTTTCATCATCCAGGCAAGTTTGCGTGTAAGATCCTGATCCAAGGCTTCAGTTACGCGTTCCCGGTGAATCTCACGATACCGGTGTCGATCTCGCTTCTGATCGCCGCGTGTGGTCTGCGCAACAACGATCCATGTTTTTTCCACGGCACGGTACCGGATTATCTGTTTTACGAGTCGCCACTGCCGAACTTCCTCAATGACTTCGTGTCGAAGCAGTATGCCTGGGTGTGGTTGCTGTGGCTGTTGTCGCAGACCTGGATCACCCTACACATCTGGACGCCCAAATGCGAGCGTCTCGCTTCCACGGAGAAGCTCTTCGTCGTACCGATGTACGACTCTCTACTGATCGACCAGTCGATGGGCCTCAATCGGAGAAGGGACGATCAACCGGAAGTCAAAGTCGAAGTAAGTATCTTCAGTTAGAATGGCTTTGAATAAAATTTGCGAAATAAAATAAATTATGCATGTTAATTCTTTAATTTCTCAGTTAAAATATCTTTTATTTAAATATCTTAAATGAAGATCTGAAGAATTTTAAATAAGGATATCTTAAATTTTTTTAATATCTTAAATAAGGATTATTTTAAATAAAAATATAAAAAATATTAACTTGAAAATATGTTAGTTCTTAAATTAATCTATTCGGGTTGATCGACAGGATCTGGCAGAAATAGAGAAGGAGAAAGGCGACGGTGACTACGAGACAATCTATGAGCAGACGGATGGTTCAACCACACCTCCATCCGCGGTGAAGAGCAGTGATCATGTAACTAGGATCTACGCTTGCGCTACCATGTGGCATGAGAATAAGGAAGAGATGATGGAATTCTTGAAGAGTATCCTACGCCTGGACGAGGACCAGTGCGCGCGGCGCGTCGCCCAGAAGTACCTCAAAGTTGTCGATCCCGACTACTACGAATTCGAAAGTGAGTAATATTGCATTGGCAATTTAGGTAATGTCGGCGCCTTGATAAAAAAAACCGTCACTAAAAAATCGGTATTAGAGTTGCAGCGTTGGAATTTTTAAAATTTATGATATAGTTCTAAAAAATAGAATACATATGTATAATTAAAAGTGTAACATGGAAAGAAAGTGAAGTTATGCATATTCGCTATCCTAATCAAAACATTTCCAACTAGCAGACGTCTTTAAAATATTTAAATAATTACTTAATATTAAATTTTTAATATTAATTAAATATTAAGAATATATTTTGAAAATATTATCTGTTGATTCGGTTGTTCCAATTCGAAATTTTTAAAATGTTCTCCTGAAAAGTTATACATTTGGAGATGTGTGTATCATTTTTCTATTAAAATGGTTCATTGCTTCACATATGGAAATGTGTTCCTCTAGCTCACATATTCTTCGACGACGCGTTCGAGTTGTCCGACCACGACGAAAACGAGTCGCAGGTGAACAGGTTCGTGAAATTGCTGGTCGGCACGTTGGACGAGGCCGCGTCGGATGTTCACAAAACGAGGATGCACGTGAGAGCGCCTAAAAAGTATCCGACTCCGTATGGTGGACGATTGGTATGGACTCTTCCCGGAAAGACGAAAATGATTGCTCATCTGAAGGATAAGAGCAAGATTCGACACAGGAAGCGATGGAGTCAAGTATGCATATTAATTATTAAAAAATATAACTATAATAATAAAATTTTTTAGAGTATCCTGAGCACTCCATCTACCTACTTAAGGGGGGCACCTCATGTAATGGGTCAAAAAAATCGAAAACATTTTTTGCATAATTTAATAATTTAACCCGTCAGAGAAATATGTCCCTTGAGTTTTAAAACAAAATTCGAAGAATTGACATAATTACAAATAATTTTATTGCGGACTGTCAAGTAAGTAAATTTACGCAATAAAATCATCTGTAATTATGTCAATTCTTCAAATTTTGTACTAAAACTCAAGGGACATATTACGTATACTTAAAACTTTAAATGCGTTTTTCTCGACACTACTTTTTTAAAATTACCGTGCAAGATAACTCAAAAACTATCCATCCGATTGAGCCCTTCTTGTGCACACATCTAGATAAATACTTTCCTCATAAATTGAACCTTTATTTATAATTGTATTGTTTAAATAAATTACTTTTATTACATAATTAACACGAAAATTTTTCGTAAAAATCGATATTTTTTTCTATGTGTCGCCATTTTTATAATTTGATATTATTCTCTTTAAAAATAGGTTCAATTAATAACGTAAACCCTACAAAAAAGAAATCGTTTTTGTTTTTTTGTTTCGGATGAATACAAGCAGTGTTACATTGCACGCCGTCAACGCCGACGCACTAAAATTAAATTATTATAAATATAAAATTCACATTGTTTTTCTATCGAAAAAATATTTTTTTAGTAGCTGAATATTACAATAACATATCCTGAAAATTTCAAAAGAATTTGTCGTATAGTCTCCAATTAAAAAATTCCGAAAAATTATTCCGATAGATCATTTTCAGCACGATACATAAGGTGCCCCCCTTAAAAGTTACAAAATATAGAGATTGTCTCCTAAGAAAGTATTCAATTCCTGATTTAGGTAATGTACATGTATTACTTACTGGGTCACCGGCTAATGGAATTACCGATCAGTGTCGATCGCAAAGAAGTCATCGCCGAGAATACGTTTCTGTTAACACTCGACGGGGATATCGACTTTCAACCGGCGGCAGTGAAGCTTCTAGTCGACTTGATGAAGAAGAATAAAAACCTGGGCGCCGCTTGCGGTCGTATTCATCCAGTTGGTTCCGGTAAGTCGTTCTAGCACAAAAAATAACATGAACATGAATATATATTTAAACAAGTAAAAAATAATTACGATAAGTATATTTAATCAAAATAATAATTAATGCAAAAGATTGTCATTATTAAAATAATGAAATAATAACAGAAATAAAGGCTGAGAGTAGGTACGGGTACAGTAATTGTGGCTTAAAAGTCTTCGTATAAAATATATTTACTTAAAAATACATCAGCCTCATTCAGATGTTCAGCATTCCCTAATCTTAGCAGCTATGCTCGTTTAGAAATGAATAAAAGTCATGTTTGGACACGTATTATGGAATTGTTTGGAATGGATTTTTGAATTAGGTATTTCATTTTCCCTAAAAAATACAATAGAAATTTAGGATATAATTAAGCGATCGAAATCTATTTCGAATAATTTTATAATTTTAATAGTTCCATTAATTCAATAATTTCATTATTCCATTAATTTGAATAATTAATTAATTTCAATAATTTCATTATTTTATTAATTTAAAAAAATAATTTCATTTTTCTTTCTTCAATTCGATACTTTAGAAAAAGAGAGAGCGGTATGATTCAAACTACCTCACTCTTTCTAAACCAATATAGTGACAACTTCAGGATTGAGCAGTTTATTCCTCTTACGCCCATGATTGGTCCAATAAAAAAAAGATAAATTTATTTAAATATTGCAATCATAAACGATCACAAACAATAAAATGTTTCGCAAATGTCCCAGGGCCTATGGTGTGGTATCAAATGTTCGAGTACGCGATCGGTCACTGGCTGCAGAAGGCCACCGAACACATGATCGGCTGCGTGCTCTGCAGTCCCGGATGCTTCTCGTTGTTCCGTGGTAAGGCATTGATGGACGACAACGTGATGAAAAAATACACTACCAAGTCTGACGAGGCGAGACACTACGTGCAATATGATCAGGGAGAGGATCGTTGGCTGTGCACGTTGTTGTTGCAACGAGGCTACAGGGTATGCATTAATCTCATTGTCACTACATAACGATTTCATCCTGGCATGATGTACAACATTATTATATTTAAAAAATTCATTGCGTTATAATTGATTTATTATTATTATTATATTTTGTCTTTATAACAGTTTTATTATATTAATGTAATTATTCATGTTTTATTTAAAATTCTTCTTATTTTTTACATTGCACTCCAGGTCGAGTATTCCGCAGCGAGTGATGCTTATACCCACGCACCGGAAGGGTTTAACGAGTTCTACAATCAACGACGTCGTTGGGTGCCCTCCACCATTGCAAATATTATGGATCTGCTAATGGACGCGAAACGCACAATCAAAATCAACGATAATATCTCACTGCCTTACATTTCATATCAAATTTTACTGATGGGCAAGTGCCTTCTCTCATTCCTCCCTGAATTATAACATCACGTTCTTTTCTATTGAATATTAGATTTGATTCGATTAATCAGATCAAATTAATTATTAATTAATTATTAGTATAAAATTAAATTTTATATTTCATATTATGTTTTTTATTAATTTAAAAATATTTAAAAAATATTAGAATATTTTAATTTTACGTTATAAATGAATATAATATATCTGTATATTTAAAATATATTATAATTTTAAACATTGGAATATAAAAATACTTCGGATTTTGTAATTGAAAAGTATATCGATTGAAATATCTTTGTGCTTTAATTAAAACAGGTGGTACGATCCTGGGACCCGGCACGATCTTCCTCATGTTGGTGGGTGCCTTCGTGGCTGCCTTCAAAATCGACAACTGGACCAGCTTCTACTACAACATCATTCCCATCTTACTCTTCATGATCATCTGCTTCACGTGCAAATCGAACGTACAGGTACATAAGTATCTCTCTTTTGATCTATTTGAGCGTTTGTGTACAAGTATCCGTGCATATATCCGCTTTATGTCGCGCATTTTGTGATCGTCCTTCGCTCGCGGAATTCACTTTCATTAGAACCAGAATTCTTAATTTATAATATCGCACAATAATATCATAATAATAATATATTCTCTCACGCAGTGTCGATTCATTTTCCGTACAACATTTGCGACTTTTGACGTATTATTCTCCAAGGAATATACCAAGAAAAAGTCGAAATGATGACTTTTGGTTAGAAAATTTCACTGTTTATTGACATTAAAAATCAAAATAAAGTAATTTTGATTTTTCGTTGACTTTTGTGTGTTCCTTGAGACTGTTCCAAAAATGCCTTCAAACGTGGGATGGGAAGGAATTAAATGTGAGTGGTTTTCAGCTTTTATGCGCCCAGATCCTGTCGACGGCGTACGCGATGATCATGATGGCGGTGATCGTAGGTACTGCCCTACAGCTCGGCGAGGACGGCATAGGCTCGCCCTCGGCGATCTTCCTAATATCATTGTCGAGCTCATTCTTCATAGCAGCCTGCCTACACCCGCAAGAATTCTGGTGCATCGTACCTGGCATCATATACTTGTTGTCCATTCCGTCTATGTATTTGCTCCTCATACTGTACTCCATCATCAATCTTAATGTTGTGTCCTGGGGCACCAGGGAGGTCCAAACGAAAAAGACCAAGAAGGTTCGTCAGTGTCGATCCTTTTTTTTCCATTTCTTAGACTTTTTTTTTATTTGGCACTGAGTCGTAACTACCCTGATAGCAAAGCCTGCGGAGACAAATTTCGAGCAGGGCCTGTTACCAATTTCTGATGCAGAAAGACAATTCTTGTTGCAGAAAGGCAACAAATTGTATCCAGAGTTTGTATTATTTAACATTGTCAGTAAATTGCTGTCAGAAATATGACAAAGCTTCCTGGACATGCTTTGCCAGTAGATTGTTAGCAGAAACCGAAAAAAACCCTGCATAACCTTATGGCAAATCGAGAGCAAAACCTAATTCGAGCAAACTCTGCTCGATTTCTGCCACCAATCTGCTGACATAGCCTATCAACAGGCTTTGTCGACAAATCCATAGCCAAATGCGGACACAGATGGCTATATGGTTTTGTAGTAAAAATCTGATCGAGTTTGCTGCCAATTTGGCCCCAAATTGTTAACATTTTGCTATCAGGGTATATAAATAGGGGTGTAACTCTGGTGAATGGGGCTTTGAAATGGTGAAGGTTCAGGTTTTTGGATCCTCACTTTGTTTGATATTTCATTCCAAGATATAAATACAATAACATCAACGCTGTTACGAGAAATATTAAATATAAAACACCTCATATTTCGAATTCATTTTCATCATGAAAACTATGAGTTGCTGTGCTAAATAAGAATAATGTAATAAACCTAGATTTTTAATTGGTATCAACTGGGAAGTTGATATCAATTAAATACTTTTTAACACAAATAAGCGAGAAGGCCATGTTCTGTAAAAGAGAGTCAGTGTCTAATAATATTTTTACTTAAATCTTACAATTTCCAGTTAATATTGTTTATCAAATAAATTGGATCTACTATCTCACGTTTAATTTTACTATTAAATCATTTAAAACAGCTATAATAATCTTCAATGCACGAATCGGATGAGGCTCCGGAGATAAGGAGATGATCTCGTCGAGATTCCCTTGTTAGATGAACTCCCAATCATTTGCTTCGTCGTAAGAACGTCACGCTTCAGCTTCAGCTTTGCTTAACTCAGAACTGAAAAGCAACTAACGCACACGAAGGTTGGCGGTCCTTGATGATCGTAGCCGCCGTAATCAGCACCATGTACGCGATCGTGATGACCGCGGTGATCGTTGCATTCGCGACAAACATCGTGCAGGAAAGCGTGATGTCGCCAAGTGCGTTGTTTCTGTTCCTCATGGTGGACGAATTTGTGATCGCGGGCCTCCTGCACCCGTACGAAATCAATTGCCTGCTGCACGGTCTGATCTATTACCTGGCGGTGCCCTCGATGTACGTGTTATTAATCATATATTCACTCTACAATCTCAACAACATCTCATGGGGCACGCGGGAAATTGTAACGAAGAAGAGCAACGTGGTAATTAATCTCGCTCCCTTTACTAATTCCAATTGATCTATACTAATTCGAGTGTTCCTGACTTTCACGCAGCTTTGTATATACATATGCTAGAATATTATTTATGCTTTTTAATTAACTCCTTAGAAAATTATGATTGAGGCGCGTCGAAAATTTTAATTTATTACTGTTTTAGTTCTTTGGAATGGGATCTCACTCTAAAGAGTGAAAACTGAGCCAATCTTGAAAATAGTGACTCAATTTTCAATCTTTAAGATTTCACTTTTCAAAGTCCGATTCACTTTAAGTTTTAAGGAATAAAATTAAGATTTCTACAGAAAATTAAAAAATATAAGAAATTAAAAGTTTTTAGAATTTTATTAATTTGATTCAATTAATTTTAATGACCTGCAATTCGTTCAGTTAGAATTAATGATAAAATTATAGGATATTAAACATATTATACAGATTAAATTAGAGAGAAATAAAGTTTGACCCTTTTATTAATTTAATTACTAAATAATTAAAATTTTGAAATATAATTAAATGTATAAATATAAAGCTAAATGTATGATATGAATTTAGAAAAAAGATTATTTATTACTAAAACCTCATTCCACTCGTAATGAAATATTTTTCTTAAAGGCAAACCGTTAATGGATGGTTGCTTTGGTTTATTAATATTCTATTGTATTATATGATCTATTTAACTAATTTAATCTTTCACAACTTAACGAGAAACACACGGCGATTAAGTTTCCGTGCGTTTATCATGATCGTTTGTGCGATTCAGGAACTCGAGCAAGAGAAGCGAGAAGCAGAGGAAGCGAAACGTAAGGCCAAGCAGAAGTCCTTGCTTGGCTTCTTGCAGAACGGCGCGGGTAACAACGACGACGATCAGGGTTCCATCGAGATATCGCTGGCCGGCTTATTCAAGTGCTTGCTATGCACCCATGGAAAACCATCCGCCGAGAAACAACAGCTCGTAGCAATCGCTGAGTCGCTCGAGCAGCTCGGCAAGAGGCTCGAGACTATCGAGAGGTAAGAAAAAAAACTGCATACGAAGACATTTGAATTGAGGAAAGATTATCGAAAATTATAGAGTCAGGCGTAAAATGATGTTTTTAGAGAGATCTCGCAAAAGTGAAAGGTACTTCAGGTTACGAAGCGAGAAAGGTTCAGAATTGTGCGATTAACGTTTGAAAACATTTAACGCTAGAAAACATCAGTTTTCTGTGAAAGTAGATTAAAAATATCTTTTTTATTCACATTGAAAAAAAATGTATTAAATCTTAATACTTATTTTTTTTAATAGTGCTAAATATTCATTTACAGTAAATATTTACTTATAATTCAAACAAATATTTATTAAAATTTAGTGTTTTTTTCAGTGTATATGAAGCATTCCTTAGGAAAAAGTACACCCAACTAGACGTTGGCGCTCCGAAATAACACTCAAATTAGTGTTAATCCTCAAATTGGAGGTTTATTTGGAAGTTAACACTCAATTGAAGTATCATTTCGGACCACTAACGCCTAGTTGGGTGTATTTTTTCATAGGGGCAGTGTCATTACGTTAATTATTTTTTGTTTTTGTACAATAAACCATTACCTAAATTTAAGTCTCAAGCCATAAGAAATTGACCAATCATAGTCAATTGTTCTAATATCACCGTATTCTTATTAAGGAGGTTCGCCTGTTAGTTGGAAACGTTAGAAATAAACTTAGTCTTAATTTTTTTATATGATGTAGATAAATACTGTACACAAATAATCCCACAATTTGAGCAATATTGACCGTATAATTTCCTTGTAATATTCTGAAGTTGACCATTTTAAGAATATCGTTCCGAAGAAGATAATCGCCGATTTAATACACACTCACTTAAGACTTTGAAATAATGTGTCCGGTGAATACACCTAATATTCGAGTAAATGAATAAAAAATGATTGAAAATACTCATTCGAATACACTTCTTTTTTTATTCGCCAAGAAACGAATAAATACTTTTTCATTCCATTTGAATGAATATTTTTTGAATATGATTATGAATATTTTCGTTTCGTATTCACTTTTACTCTGTATTATTTGTATAGTCTGTAAGCCTACAAGAGAAAACAGAAATCTATAAAAACAATGCGGCTACAATTACGCCGTGCTCTTAGTTCGCGACCTATACAATAGGCGTTCTTGTTTAACCTATAGGTTAAACAAAAATATTTTTATTGGGAATAAATAATATATCTCGGAACTTTATATCCTCGAACTCTCAGACCATACTGAACGACGCGCCCAAGATATCTTATAAAGTGTTTATTCAACCGGAATTATATCGGAATATGTATGGCGCTCTCTCAAATAAATATTTATAAATAAAAAATGTATTGCTTTCTAAAACATTTTTCAAAATTTCTAAGTTTTCTTCATAAAATCTGAATACTTCAATGACAAAAATAAATAAAATTCATTCTTTTTACTTAAAGTGCCGGTTATAATTAAGGGATAACGATTGCGCGCGCTTATTGCAGTTCCCTTTTTCAGTTTATATTTTGTTTGAATGAACACTCATTAAATATTCATAGTTTTTTTGTGAATAAATATTTTTTGAAAACCCAAATTTTTGAATGAATACATGATTACATCTTTTTATGTGAAAATTTTGAATAAATACAATTTGGAGCTCAATTACAAATTTTTGTATTCATCGGGCACACTACTTTGAAAAACTAGCATTTGACAGATGAGAATCAACAATTGTGCATAAAAAAGAAAAACCAGATTTTATTGTATGGATTTAAAATTAATTTTATTGTCATAAAGTTTACCTCTACCTCACAGATCATATTAATAGTAACAGACTTGGCAACGTCGTAGTGTACAACTGATACGAAACCAACTTCATATAATCTAGAATCCATCTCGGCGTAAAAAAACAGATACCTATGAAAATAAAGGTGAACGCACTTAGAAGTAAGCAGTAAGCAGTAAGAAGTAAGACGTAAGACCGCCATCTTTCATATGTATAGATTACTGGCAATGTTAATTGTCTACTACGTACGTCTAAGGCGTTGTCTATGTCACAATATGCGAAGTAAGCTTGGTTTAAGAAGTAAGAGTAAGAAATTGACTCACAGTCGAATGTGAGAAGAATAATCGACTGTGATTGGTCAATTTCTTACTCTTACTTCTTAAACCTAGCTTACTACGTGTATTGTAGACGGGCCATTACTGCTTACTGTTTACTGCTTACTGCTTACTTTTACTTCTATGTGCGTTCACCTTAATACAAAATCGGTCTTTACATCGATTCTGAATTTCTCTCTCATTATACGCCATAGCCGGTCAGTGCCTGTCACATCGCGAAGTGCAACGTAATGCAATGTTACCAAATATACACTCGACTTTTCAAGTCGTTGACAATCTCATACATTTGTTAATATTCCATACATTAATAATTTACTAAAAATATAGCACGTAAATAGTAACCACAATTCATTACACTAATATTGCATGTGATACGGAATCGCTGTAATAACAATTTATTTCAGTCGCATTTTTTTACTCCAAAGTAATAGGCGAACCTCCTTTAACAATACTACGTAAAAAATGGTCAAGAACATGATAGATATTTTATTTAATGATTGAAGCAATTTTCCTGGTAAAATATGTGCAATTTGCGTAGATACTTGCTCACACTGAGAAAAAAGTTGTTAACTTGACCAAATGCAGATAGTTCGTAGTGATTATTTAATTCAAATATTTATATTATATATTTAGAACCTTAATTTTAAGTTAACAAAATCTTGTAATTTAAAACATGTTATTTGTTTGAATTAACGAATATTTGCTTGATCGTTGATTCAGTTAAATCAACTAATATTTTTTTGAAATGGCAACTTTTTTCTCAGTGCAGTTATTGTTTAATATCAATAGATTATTATTAATTAAAATTATTACAGTCCATTCAATGATCCGTTTTTGTTCAGTAAATAGATTCAAATTTTGTGTGCGCATCTTTTGTCCGTAGTAACTGCAAGCAAGGCATTCCCTTGATTGGAATCCGAAGTAGTTTTAATTAATTACTGTAGACAGAGTTAATACAACTATCCAATAATTGTTCAAAAATGCATATTTCTACCAGAGTCAATTTTATGATTTTTTTTACAGAGCGGTGGATCCTCACAGTCACGCTTCCGGACGAAGGAGAGCCTCATCAGTGGGTTCGCGCACCGCTGATCACCTTGGTGCCATCGGCGAGGATCCCGAGGATGAGGAGGGCAGCGAAACGGAGACGGTGACCAGTCAGAATACCGAGGGTAATCGTGATGGCAGCAACTTCCTCTCGAGACCGTACTGGCTAACCGACGAGGGCCTGAAGAAGGGCGAGGTGGACGTGTTGTCGATGCAGGAGGAGCAATTCTGGAAGGATCTGTTGGAGAAGTATCTCTACCCGATCGATGAGGACAAAGCGGAGAAGGTAACACGATGACACCCCGGGACTTTATTCAATTTTTTCTTGAACTTGTATTTAAAAAAAAATACGCGAAAAAAATTTATTAGAATTTATTTTCTAAAATCATTTTTAACTTTTAATTTTTAGGATTCAGTCAATTTTTACTATTTTAAGTTTTTTTTTTGCTTGTAGCAGTCAAAAAGGTTTTTATTTTACACTTCAACTTGAAACTTCATAAGTTTTTATAGAACAGTTTAATTAATGTAATTACTGTGAATTAATTTTGTGATATAATAGAATACAATTTTTTTTGGGACCAGGATGACTTTTCTCGTAATAAAATCCGCGATACGTCTTTGTTACTGCAAGCTGTTGATCAAGGATGAAAATGTAAATTTACGAAATTCGTCTTTATGAAGCCAAATAAACAATTAAATTAAGTAATTTGATCAAAATAGAAATTAAAGAAAAATAATTAAATTGATTTGCAACAAATTGAAAGCTTGCTCCTTGAAGTAAAATTTTTATGTTTCGCAGAGAGTATTTATTTATTACGCATTTTTCATCTATTTGAATTAATATACGACATGCTGCTCCGATCAGGCAAGAATCGCCAAAGATCTAAAGGACCTACGCGACCAGAGTGTCTTTGCGTTTTTTATGATGAACGCCCTCTTCGTCCTGATCGTCTTTCTGCTGCAATTGAACAAAGACTTGTTGCACATCAAGTGGCCATTCGGCATCAAGACGAACGTCACATATGACCATACTACTATGGAGGTAAAACCAGCTCCGTCGGCGCCTCGTATCCTCGATCATGGCTTTATCTCAAGCAGAACATTAACGATATAAACTTGAACTCCAATTTAAATCTATGTGTTAACTCTCAAATGCCTCATTACGGAAAGAACACATTGGTGTACGGCTCTACCCAATTCGATCATAAAAATAGAAACATATCATAAAAAGATTTTTTTTTTATCGAAATACTGGTACTAGCAATCGTATATACTATATATATATATTTATTAATAAAATAATAGCCCACAACTTGTGAAATATTTCATTGCAAGATTTAAAATATTTTAGATTTTTATAAAATTTTTTTTAATGTAAATATGAACAGGAAATCAGAATTTTTGAAGTATTCATCTTTTTACAATATTTGTACAGTATTTCTAAAATATTTTCGGGAAATATTTTCAAACGTTTTACAAATGTGTGTTTACAAAATATTTCAGAAATATATCAAACAATGATTTATATAAATATTTCATACCGTGTAGGAAATAATGGAAAAAGCATTAAAAAAAACATTGAGGAACAAAGGGCTGGATATGTCGTCCCTCAAAGGCGTTTATGAGTTAGATTTACGAGACAAATGATATATCAAACGGATCGTTAACTGAGATAACGAAGGATCGACGGATCGGTGGACTGATCGACGGAGTTTTTTATACTTACTATTCTAATCTTGTGCCGTCTCTTTTTTTCTGTTTCTCTCGCATTTCTCTCCACGCACACGCAACAGGCCCGCATCGCCGCCGATCTGATAGAGCTACGCAACAAGAGCGTGTTCGCATTTCTAATGTTCAATGCGTTGTTCGTTCTGATCGTATTCTTGCTACAGCTGAATAAGGATCAGCTGCACGTTGTCTGGCCGCTCGGCGTCAAGACTAACATCACCTACGTCGAGGAGACCTCGGAGGTATCCGATGATCAAGCATCAGGGGAAAGGATTAAGTCGGTGCCATGGTGGTGTTCCGTACACGGTGTCTCGTTAAAACCGCCCTCGATACGCCCGGATGATCATTTCTGACGTTTTCCTTTATTAAGATTAAACTTTGCAAATAAAACTTATCAAAATTACCAAATACTTAAGAGATTAATTAAATTATCTTCGTTATTATATAATAATATTATTATTTTTAGAATTATAATTGCTAATATAATTACCAACAAATAATGAGAATTAATTAGAATTAATGAATTAATTAGTAATTAAATTAATTAAAAGATAATTAATAAAAATCATAATAATAATAAAAATTTGCTAAAAATTATGTTGCTCAAGTTTTCTAAAAATATTTTGTTGATTCTTTATTTTGGATTTTTAATTTTAAAAAATTTGAATTTCTAGAGGCTTTTGAATCTTTAAGAATATTTCGAGTGTCTCGAAGTTATCAGTTTATTGGATTACCTGAGCATCCCGACGCGTCGGGGGCGAGCACTGTACCTCGGTGATGACGTTGCACCTGATTCAATATATACATACATTTTTATGTCATTAACCCAACTGGCTCGTTTGACAGCACGTGGAAATTCTCCAATTAATATTCTTACGCACAGGTACCTCACCTGGGTCGAATGGAATGGAATGGCGTGGGAGATGATTTCTAGTGATCCCGACTAGAAATAACCAGAGATTAATGTCACAATAACATCCTTCCGTTTACCCCTTCTCACCAAAATGATACGAAATTGATTCATGGAATTAAATTAATCCTCATTAATTTAATTACATATTGATGTAAAAGTAGAGACGGACATCGAGAGACCTGTTTATCTCGAAAGAATTAAAACTAATAATTTTTTAGCAGAATTAATTCTTCAATTCTCGATTTTGTGAGAAAATAATAATTTTACGTTTTTATTCTATGTGATATCTAAAAGTTATTAATTGTATTTTATCATCTAAATTGAATAATGCCTAAAAATTATTAGTATTAATTATTATTAGGTGAAAACTATTACTATTATTAAAAATTAATACTTTTCTAGTATAAATTTAAGGGTCATTATTAAAAAACTAATATTAACCCACAATTAAAATTATTCTTAAAAATTTAACTGAGTAGTACTGAAGAAAATGGATTTGTCTCTCTATGTAAGAGTCTTAGGATCACATTTGTCTCTCTATGTAAGACTCTTAGAGCCGAGACTCTACGAAGCCTTCTGGATCTGTAGAGCCTCGAATCTGCATCTTTTCTCTCGTTTGTTGTGTCTAACTTTGACCATGCACCATACTGCCGGTTGTGGTAGCGGACGAGCACCACTAACGTACGCGTAACGCGATGGTTGCTTTCAGTGTCTTCTCATCGGGGGTTCAACCGAGCCCGTCTTACGTCGTTCATAAGTCTTGTACATATTTTGTACATGTATGTACATAAGTGTGTTAATCTTAACACGCACGAAAACCATTGATGATTACGGAATCTTAACTGCTAACTGTCCTTATATTTAATTGTTTTTAATCGATGCACGCACTCATCAAGAAACAATTTCTGATGGCGATCGATCGATTATTATCGTTTTCTGTCGAATATAATTTTAAATAAAGTTTCTTACAAATCGCGAAAAAATAATTGTAAAATTTAAAATTAGAGAGAGAGAGTTTATTCTAATAATTTTTTAAATCAATTTAATTTAATTAATTAAATTTAAACAATTAGAATTTAATTAAAATAATTTTTTAAAATTGTCAAAATCAACTGATTTAATTATTATTGAAGTTTAAGTTGTTATTAAAGTTACTATCATATCACATTAATAAGCTAAATTTTTTAAGTTTCTTGGAAATAAAATAAAATAAAACTTTTTATTTTTAAGAATTAAATTAAATGGATAGACGTCTACTTGATTTCGATTGCCACGGGTATTGTTTCTCAAAAATAATGCTTGATCGCGTATCGCAACGTATTCTACACACGTGATTTTTCAGGTGCACATCTCGAAGGAGTACCTACAACTTGAGCCGATCGGTCTCGTGTTTGTCTTCTTCTTCGCGTTGATATTGGTCATACAGTTCACCGCGATGTTGTTCCATCGATTCGGAACACTGGCCCACATTCTGGCCAGCACCAGCTTAGACTGTTACAAGAAAGTGCGTATACGTCTCTTATAAAATTATACGCGTCCTGTCTGGTCAAATTGTTGCAAAAAGGTTGATCGTTTCAATTTACAATTAGTAAAAACGACGAACTTCTTGTTGTAACAACTTGATACTCTTTGAGCTGCTTCACGTGAATACTTAATAATCTCCACAGACGAAAGATCTCTCCGAGGAAGCCTTGTTGTCGAAACACGCTGTCGACATAGTGAGAGACCTCCAGAGGCTGGACGGAATAGAAGGCGATTACGAGGAGGGCAGCGGTAGTGGGCCCGGTAGACGAAAAACAATTCGGAACTTGGAGAAGAGTCGTAGAAAAACGCAGGCGATCAACACGCTCGACGTGGCCTTCAGGCAACGTTTCTTCAGTATGAATGAGAGCGCAGGTAAGCAAGAGACGAAGTATGATCCCCAAAACAAAGATAAAATAAAAATTAAAAGAACATTTCAAACGTATATTAATATATCCTTACTCCTTTAAAGACAGAAGCTTTCTAACAAAAAATCTCGAAGAAGAATTTGTTTTCTAAGGAAGTTTTCAGAGTTGCTGAATTCGATTCTGGTCTCAGAGAATTCTAAAATTCAAATGTCAAAAAAATAATCTAATTATCCCATAGGCCAAGTTTCATGAAAATCGAGGAAATATATAATATTATAATGGTTCAATAATAATAAATAAACATAAAATAATAATAAGGGTTACGAGCCAAGTTATGATATATTTGAATATTAAACAAACGTTTCGACCTTTTTATCAGGACATCCTCAATCTTTACAATGGCAATGTTTAAAAAGCAAAAATTAAGTTTTAGTAACAGTTACAATTTTAAATTCATAGTTACGTTGATATAAAAATAAAAAAAAATTTTAAGTTCGAAGATTCTTCATGTATTACCGCAAAAATTGTGATTCCATTCTTCTCTCTTTTGTGATTTGTGAACATTCGTTAACTTTCGCATATATCATTATGTCTATCAGTCGCAAATCCAGTGTTAATAAAATCGGTTGAAATTATAAAGTCATTCGAAGTATAAGAACACATACTCAAACGAGAAGGCATAGAACAAATATGAGGCCGATAATTAAAATAGTGAGTCAAAATAATTAAGAAGCAAAATGCGATCATATAGTCCAAAAATTTTTAAAAACTTGTTCAGTCAGAAACTGAAAATATATAGTTCACATAAAAGGAGGTGACTTTAAATGGAATTGTTAATCCACAACCCAGACAGCACAGAATATTTATGATAAATATTTATTAATATTCATTTTTTGAAATGTTATATAGAT
>NW_017257300.1:68048-72718 GCF_001594055.1 Mycetomoellerius zeteki
ATTTAAAATAAATCTTATAAATATTTATAAATATTTTGTAAATATTTTATAAATGTCTGGGAAAGGCATTTTTATAAATGTCTTAATATTTTTGAAACTAACAGCGTTTTCGAGTGTAGTGAGTTTGAACCCAACCAAGGTTGGTTAAGCCAAAAGTACCATGATCTCATCCAATTAGAGACCAAAGTAGAAACATGTAACGTCATTAATCGATCTGGATTAGGTTCAAACCCACTGCACTTAACAACCCTATAAGCTTTTCGTAATATTAAATGAAAATCCTCATTCCAGGCCTGTCGAGGAACATGTCGACGCGACGGGAGGCGTTCAAGGCGTTCGAAGGCAGACGCAATAGCATAATGGCGATGCGCCGGAAGTCGCAGATGCAGACCCTGGGCGCGAACAACATCTACGGCGTGGCGGGCAACCCCCTAGGAATTCAGGGCCGGCCATCCCGCAGTAGTCAGATATCCGTGAAGGATGTGTTCGAGGGACACCCGGCTGCGACGTCGGGGGCGGGCCACGTGAACGCCGGCTACGAGGGCGACGACAGCCCCGTCAACAGCCTGCGGCTACAGAATCTTGGCGGCAGCCAAGTCACGTGGCGAGAGGCGAACTCCAACGTGTGATCGCGTCCATTCCAGCTCGTTGTTGCGATAAATTAACGAAGAATTTATTTATCCGACGAATTTATTTATCGAAGAGCTCGTTGCCGAGTCCAGTATATATCTCTTCTGAGTAGAATTTCTAAAATATTGCACGAAGGTTTCATCGCGCTTCTCCCCAGGAAACACGCCAAGTTAAGAGAAAATTGAAATGACTTTATTTTGATGTCGGAATAGTCAAAATGATGATTTTTTTGTTATGAAATTTGACTGTTTATTGACGTTAAGAATTAAAATAAAGTCATTTTTTGTTGATTTTTATTAAATTACAAGAAACGACAAAAGAGAGAAGATAATTTGATTGGTGACATTACTCGGGAAATGTGGTGAAAATCAGTGTGCAAGCTCTTAAGACTATTCGGAAATGAGTTCTTCAAGTTATCATCAAGAAGATCAGATTTTTTATAACGGGAGTTTTTAATATTTAGGACTCTCCGTTAACTATATCTGCAACAAAATAATTTTTATTAATACAAAAAAGAAAGAGCCGCACGAATTTAGTTAACAAAGCACAAACGCATTCCTTTTCACGTTTTCTCGCCTACATATCTTACACACTTTTCTCTTATTTCTAACATTCCGCTCATTATGCTCTTTCTTGTTATTATTATCTCATTTTTGGTCGTTCGAGATCCATAAAGAAATACATTCTGTATATCGTAACGTTGCATTAAAATAAGTATGTTACCTTTTCTTCTTCTAACTGCACTTTCTGTATATTTTTCTCCTTCCGAATGTCGGGAGATTTGAATATATATTTCCCTTTCTTTTAAATTCAACAAAAATATACAATGTAAAAAATGCAGTTAAAAGAAGCGGATCTAATTTTTGTATTGTCACTATTAGATAAATCGGTGGTGATTTATCGCGCCGATAATCGCGATGATTACGCTTACTCGCTCCGATTTTTTTTGCATATGTGATAAGGCCGATATTTAAAGTAAAAACTTGCGTATGAGTGCATGAATGCGTATGTATGTAAATTGTACGTGCATATTGAGGATTATGTGTGTATAATGTAAGAATAATGATAAAGCAACAGTAAAAAATAGTAATAATATTAATAGTAATAATGACAGACGTTGTGAAAGATTTTAAATAAATTTCATTCAAACGATATTGCGTCTTAACATTATTCATCCGGTGTTTGATCAAAATAAATAGGAATTACATAATTTTCTATTATATGTATTACCTGTTATTATACTACAAAGCTGTCCAGCTTCATTTATAGTATTATAAAAATTAAAAGCGCTAATACTTTTAGAAATATTCATAGTCCTGTCTTGTATTAATCATCTCAGATGATTTTGATATTTTATCCCTGATTTTATTACATAGAGATTACGATTTTAATATTCTAATAATCTAATCTATGAAAAAAAAACATCTCGAAATCGTTAAATAAAAGTCGTAACAATAAATAAATATATAACTGGATTGACAAAATAAATTATCCAAAATAATAATTTTAATAAATCATCTTTCTAGAATACTTATTATATTATATAATATTGTCAATTAATTTAATTTATTTATTGTTAATTAAATAAAATTAAAAAATACAACAAATGATCGAAGATAGAAGGTTTGTTCGCGTCATATGTTCCAACATGTTCCAATATGCTCCTACCATAGCTCTTACTCACTCAAACGCGCTTGATAAAGTGAGTAGGAGCTATGATTGGAGCATGTTGGAGCATGTTGGAGCTTGCGACGCGAACAAACCTCGAATGTTGTCTCGATATTACGCTTGAAACTTCATGTCTTAAATTCATGTGTAATCCATGGAAACTATTACCAAATGTAAAATTTCATTTGTTTTTTATCGATTAAACGTCGTTGTTCAACGGACCACAACGGACAGCTCAGGATAGCTTTAGAATTCCTAATTCTACAGCAATATTTTGCCACGAATTTATCACGCTTTTGGCTCTCCGACGAATTTTATTTACTGATATCTCTGGCTGCATTAATCCTGTTGAAACTCTTGGCTAAACAAAGGAGGAAGAAGAAAACTAAAACAGCGAAAGGGACCCATATTACTTCGAAGCAAATCAAATATCTGTAAATCGCATACAAATCGTACACAAAGGACACTTTCTAAAAATTAATTTCATTAATATTATATATTTCAGGTAATGTGAATATATATACATATATAAACTATATTATTTCATATCTACTATTGGCTGTGTTCAACAGAGAAAACTAATCAGTTAGCACTTATGGCTCCTGCGGTAGCCAATAAGCTTACAGCTCCTAACATATTCATTGGTCACCGCGTCGTATTTTACCACGGTAAGAGTTTCCGCGTCCAGTGTGCAGAAGCCATTAGTGATTCTTTAAGGGGATCCTAAAGCCGTCTGTATTACCGACTAAATCGTAATTTTTGCATGACAAATACTTTTTTCTCTCTCACAGATTCAAAAATCCTTTTTCAGGATTAAAGTATACACATTAATACGTGTTTGTGAGGTAGAATTTATGCCGAAAATGACAAAAAATTGAAATCTTAACAAAAATTGTTTGTCGCTCTCAGCATAAACTCCATCTCACAAACAAGTATTAATGTGTATACTTTAATCCTGGAAAAAGATTTTCGAATCTATGAAAGAGAAAAAAGTATTTGTTATACAATAATTACAATTTAGTCGGTAATACAGACAGCTTTAGGATCCTCTTAAACCAAAATTAAAGTTAATCCACATTGGTAGAAATGGGCAGAAAAATAATTAAAAAATCACGCCACCGAATTATCTCAGCGATGCCTGTCGGTAATACAGAGCGAGGGTTTGCATCTCGGCTAAAGAACTGGCGGATCTGCAATATCAACAATTTTTCGGTGATTAGCGCGGAAATGAACCTTATTTTTGGATTCGTCTCATTGATGCACATGTTAAAGATCAAACGGTTTCATGATGTGTCAAAAATTCATTTGTATACTTTAATCCTGGAAAAGGATTTTTAAATCTGTGAAACAGGAAAAAAATATTTGTTATACAAAAATTACGATTTAATCAGTAATTTACTTACTCTTAATTGATGTCGCCTTATGACATTATAATTACGATACAAATTATTTATTTTTATATTAAATGATATCTTATAAAATTATTACATTTCGCGTATTATGGTTATATATAGGGTAAAAGCAGGGATTATGGAATAACGTTTTTTAAATTAACATTGCTCCGATATAAATGCATATGAAGACTTTATATTTACACAGAACTCTTGAGGAATACTACCTTGATCGAAAAGTTCCCGGAATTACCACCAGGTGATGCTCTGAGTCAGCTGATTTGAGTTCTGTTTTTTTTGGTTAGGTTGCCACATCTATCATTGACATTTCCACCAAATTTTATCGCCATAGCTTAACATTTGTAAAAGTTACGCCGTCTTGAGTACATCTACCTCTGCACGGTTTTCGATTTTTTACAGTTTAAAAAATGGAGTTGAATTTGCAACATCCGTAATTTTTTGACTCGATCGAACAGAAAAAAATCGCAGGGAGCCATTTCGCGTATTATGGTTATATGTAGGTAAAAGCAGGGATTATAGAATAACGTTTTTTAAATTAACATTGTTCCGATATAAATGCCTATGAAGACTTTAAATTTACACAGAACTCTTGAGGAATATATTAGCTACAACATCCAATAAATGAAATTCGCCAAAATTTAAGTCCAACGTCAATATTAACAAAAAAGTAAAAAGTGAGAAAGGGGGAGTTTAAAAAATCGGATGTAATATGGAACACCGATGAAATTTTGATCATAGTAATAAACAACACAATAAATGAAGTTCAAATTTGTTTATTTATGTAAACTGATCAAGAAAAATAGAAAACTGTTCACATTTTTATTGTACAATAACACAGAAAACATAATAGCATCATTGAACGTTATTACGCATGGACAATAAAGAGTACAATTAAATCTTGAATCAAATTAAATTATGACGTACAACAAATATTAGCATCTAAAATAAACGTTATGCACA
>NW_017257300.1:74172-74584 GCF_001594055.1 Mycetomoellerius zeteki
TCTAATTGAGGTTGAACAGAGGAGTAAAATTTCGACTCGGGTAAGATATTTTACGGAGATATAACTGGAAAAGGGAACAAAGTTTGTTACAGTTACTGAGAAAAGTAACTGCAACTGTAACTTCGTTACAAATAATAAGTTACTTCATGCAGGATGACCAGACGTCTGACTTTTTTCCCGACTTGTACTCTTTTTTAAGGTGTCCGAAGACATCCGGCCAGGTTCTCAGCGTATCCGGAGTGTACTCTTTGTGGTATTTATTTTGCAAGAGAGAAAGGGGATTTACAGACCACATACGTACTAAATTATCTAACTATGATAGTGTCATTGTATTATAAAAATATTCTATCGTTAATGTCATATTATAACATGATAAAAATTATCGTAAATGTGGGTGACTTAGGACAAGTGT
>NW_017257301.1:0-130153 GCF_001594055.1 Mycetomoellerius zeteki
TGGATATAAATACTGGCCTATATCTTTGAACATATTTATTCTAAGTCCGATTTATACCGACAAAGAATTATTTAAAGTACTCAGAAAAATTGTAAACAAAGTACTTACTTTTGTATTCTTATTTGATGTTCAACTATAACTGCTAGCTTTGCGCCGATGTTACACTGTCCAAACTCGCTCTCATTGACGAGATTCTCCATCTGTCGCATGAGGATTTCCATCTGCGCGCACACATGCATCACGAAAACAGCGGCGAGACCGCAAATCGCCACCGTGATCGTGTACATGACAAAACCGCAAAGAAGTTGCTGAAGAAACACGATCTCGTAGGCAGGACTGTTTTGCGGATCGAAGAAAACATAATAACCAGGGCAAGAGAAGGATCTAATCGTGGTATTCTCATCGATAACAATACTTCCTCTCGACAGCGGCACTATCGTATGGTAAGACAATCCACTGCCATACATAAACGTGCAGCACAAGATGAACAATCGTCTTCCATTACTGGCTTTGCTCAACATCACTTCTCGCGCATCATCGATGACTACTGTTCCCCAGTCTTCCTTAATGTGCCGCAAACAACTTCTAATATCGTATTCATGGATAAGTAAAGTACTGTATTTGGCGATCGCCATGACTGCGTACAGAATCGGTGGCATCATTTTTACTTTCTCACTCGGCTCATTGTCGACAACTGCGTAATAAAGAATACCCGGTATCGTGTCGCAATGGAGAAGCAGATAACAGACAATTACGAGAAAAATATTTATGATCTTCTCGATCATGTTTGGCTGTTTGTCAATCGACGGCCAAATTCCGAGCATGCGAAGTACAACGTGACTTTGTTCGAAAACGTATTTTACGTCTGTCTCCTGATATTCATTGGGGATCATCCTGGCGGTATTATGCACGATATAACTTTTCTGATTAAAAATAGTTTTGATGGCATCAAAACGACTGAAAATTCTACAATCGCGACGAAGGAAATGAATGTAGAAAATCGAAATGTTTTAAATTAATTGTTGGCGTTAAAAATTGAGATACATATGTTCAGGTTCAGGTTTACGTAGGATTTAATGTTACTGATCACAACTTTGTGCATATCAGGTATGATGTAAACTCTCGGACGACTTGCGCCTGCGTGTTTTAAAAATTAAGGAGTTGCTTGTAAGGGTTGCAAGACAGTGAACGAAAAGAAGTTTAATGATTGATTTTGCACACAATATAGTTTCTCAATGCGTTCATGTGGTACTGGTAGTACGTATGCGGTGAAAACTTTGACTATGTAACTTGAAACACGAGAACGTTTATTTTTTAAAGTAGCAAAGGACTTCGTCAAGCAACATGGTAAATAAAACTTTTATCCGATCTTCGTCGGCCAAGTCAACGCTTCCATTATACAATAATACTTCGATTTTTAGAACACAATACTACTGTGAGCATATACTCCGTTATCTTACTTATATTTTGCATTTCTTATTTTTAAAGTAACTTTATAACATATTATTTTGAAGAGAAATAATTTATTCCATTGTGAGTGCCATACTAACACGTGCATTATTTGTCAAACTATTAATGTAATTCTCTGCCATACTAAATCCTAAGAATGGTACCCCTTTCTGGAATGGTCTCATCACGCCATGTCTTACGTTCTCAGTCTCGCGAGGAAAATTCACGGAGTAAATTGAAATAAGCCATTGACGTCTTTAAGATCTACGACACAATATTTTATTTTCATTGTGAGTATAAAGATTAAAAAAATTTCAGATACATATTTTATTTATATTTATTGAAACTTACTGACAAAATCACAATACTTAACACCGATTAAATTCAATCTCTAAATAAGTAATAGATGTAACATGTATGAAACACATTGTTACGACAAGTACGTCAAGCAGTCTTAATTGACCTCGCATTTAGAGCACGAAGCGGTATTACTCACGTCAGAGAACGTGGTAAGTGTCATCGTTAACATCTTTCCAGCTGTGAGAGTCGCGGGGTATCGAGACATTGCGATCGGCATTAACAAATCAATCGTCTTCTTGGATGGCATTCGATACCACTCGATCGTGTAACAAATAGCTCCTACCTGCTGGCAACGCTCTTTGAGCAAATCTCCAATGTAGCAAAACATGAACACATTGAAAATGACCGACACGAGTCCGAAGAAATACATAAAAATCTGCACGAACGATTCATTATTGTTCATATCCTGAAATTTGGGAAGAGATTAACAATCGTTGCGATTACGAGGTATTAACATTTGTTTAAAATTACTTTGAAGTCTCCATAAGAATCGGAATCAAAATCTAACATACAGTTATAATGATATAGCCCATTAGACATATGTTACATGAAGCATTCATGAACTCCACGAGACATATCTCGGTAAATAAGCTCCTTATGTCAGACACGAATCTAGAAAATTATGTCTAATAAAATTTCGAAAAGTTTTATTATTATAGAATTTATCTAATATATCAATTTCTGGATAATTTATTTATCAATTTATTTATTTTATTTAATATTATATATAACTACTATTAAATGCAATTGTATTGAAGATATTACACAGAAAATAATGATTTTATTAAAGTATCTCAAAATTTAGCTAGATACAATCAACCCCGTACGACAACCAATTTCTGTCTCTCCTACTAGTAAAGGAATTATTAGCTGATGCAAAAAGTTTTCAACTCGTTTAAGCATCCTACATGAATATTTTGATTGAGTTCAACAGAATTATTTTCAGATTTGTATCTAGTTAAATTTTTAGATACTACAGCAAATTCGTCTTTTCCGTGTATAAGTATTTGGATTACCTTAGTAGATGCAAATGTCGGGTTATCACAACAGCAATTCTATCGTCGATGGACCCGCTATTGTGTTTACCACCGTCTACGAGCTCCTCTAAAAGCGACATTAACACGTCGCACTGACCGCATACATGCGCAACGAAATTGGCCATCAAGCTGCAAATGCCACAGAATGCACTGTAGGCAGTGAAACCGGACAAAAGTTGTAAGAAGTACACGATCTCGTATACAGGACTAACCTGTTTGACGATAAATTAATTTATATGTGCCGATCTAATATCTGGATATATATATATTATATATATATATATAATCGAAATTTATAAATGCAATGTTTATAAAAAAAGAGACAATATCTAAAAATAATAAATGTATAAAGAATCTTCAAATGAAAAAACACTGATCAGGATTAATTGAATCAACACTGCCAACTCAGCAAGTCGAAACTGAAAGTTTTACCTTAGAATCAAACACAAGAAACTCGCAGGCCGATGGATGCAATTTTACTGTAACATTGTCTTCATTGACTAAGTTCGGCGTGACTATAGGCTGTAAGTAATACAGCGTGCCGCAGCTAAACATGAAAACCACGGAAGTGATGCCGAAGGTGCGACCGACTCTTGCGTTCGCCAACATGATATCACGTTCCTTGGAAATTATCGCATATCGCCAGTCGTTGGCTACGTGGTCAATGCAGAACCTGAGCCGATCCTGATGCCAGAGCAGCAAAACATATTTTGCGAAAGCCATTAGAGTGAAGAGTAGCTCACACATTATATGGATTATCAGGAAGACGTCCTTTTCTTCCATCATGTACACCATCATCGGCGCGATGATGAAAATCAGGAGGAACGTGGCGATCACCATCGATGCCCTGTGCAAAACGATCTTGAACTTCGACGTCTCATCATTGGCCAACGGCCAAGCACCGAATGGTTTCAGTAGACAAACGCTTATCTGAACGGCGTAATAAAAGTCCGAAACATGCGATTCGTTCTGATTTACGTTGACAGCGAGCGTGTTTAGCGTCTCTGCTTGTTCCCGATGAACCATCTCCAACGATATAACGTCACCGCCGGCTCGATCTTCACTGTCCCGATCATGATATTAGGATTACGCGTTTTTCTATCACGAAGCATGCGCGTCCCGTTCGATGAACTCTCCTCCGGTCCAAGCTGTATAAAAGTAACTTTGATAACTCGTAATTTGCATTTTCTAATGTACTGGTTAAATTTTACGAAGGGAAAACAGCATATGCAGTTGGAATAAATCGAAAAGGGGAAAGCGGAGACGGAGTAACTTGTCACAACCATGCTGTAGTGGAAACTTCTGTCCAAGGATAACTATAAAGTTACTGATAATACGTAATTTTGATTATTTTTCTCGAAAAACTATACATGTTGAACATAAAGTTTTTTTTACGTAACTTTGTGCTTCGCTCAATTCTTATGTGCTTTGATCTTCTATATTTACCTGGAAATAGTGATCTGGGGTTGTTATTGCGAAAAAATTGTTATAAAATATTGTTTTATACGAATATAGTTTAAGATATTTTTTCTTTTTTAATAACTGTTCTTTGCAAACCTTTAAATGTACAATTCCATCAAAAACCCGCAATAAAAAAGCGTTATATTAATAAAAATCTTAATTTTTTTTAGAAATACTATTATAATAAACTATATACTATGCTTATTCTGTTTAATATTTTTTTTCACAAAATTGTGATCAAATATCCGTAATGTTCCTAAATACTAATAAATCAGAAAATAATCAATAACATACTGTATGTTGTTAATAATAATAATTTTAATTAGGATATAAAAATATCTCAGATGATTATTTACGTATAAAAAATCATGTGAGCGCATATATTTTTAAGAATATTATTTACTTCACGCGATGTTCTATCTTCTCATTATCAATTACTTTTACGAGAAAATTTCTATCGCTAAGTAATTATTACGATGATTAAAATACGAACATTTGTGTCTTATATTTTGTAGAACCTTCTGATGTGATAGAAAAAAGCGTAGTAGAGGACAAAGCGAGGGGATACTTTGTAATGCATCGAGAAACTTTAAAACGAAGGGGATACAATTTCAAAGTAAAACTGTTTCTATCGTAAAATCGTAGTTCGTAGTTTGAGCGCGTTTCTTACTGCGAAAAGAGAGAATTGTGGCCGAGTGTTTGCATCATAATATTGACCAATAATAGCATCAAATACTTTACACAATAAATAATTATAATATCAATATAATTGTAAAAGTATATTAAATGATGAGCATTGATACTGTTGTAATGACTGACTCAGAAATGATGTTAATGTTATTTTAATTGTTAGTAAATTAGTAACGCAATTAACTTATCGCGCATCGTTTTATTCATAAATGTGATCTTAATGAATATCGCTAAAAGATAAATGCAAACAAAAAGGGTTAAATATTATATTTTATATTTATGATTTTATATTTAGTATAAGTAAATAGTTAATATATTTTGAGCAAGACAAGAAATTAATATTTCAGTGAATATGGCACTTGTAATAACCATTTGGAAAACAAATAATTGTTTTACTTCGTAAGCATTCGTATAAAATTCAGATACGCCATTGATGTCTTGCATACCTATGAATATTTGCGAATATTAATCGGACAGTATATTTAATTTTCAAATTATAACAGAAGAAATTATACTTACGTCGCAAAAGCTTTGAAGAGAGATATCGAACATTTTAGCAGCTGTCAAAGTTGATGGCCGGTTTGATCTGATCATCACCATAATTAAGCCATTCACGTTCTTCGTTGGTATCATGTACCAATCAATGGAATATGACACATCTCCAATCTTTCCACTCTTTAAGAAAAAAGTTGAATATAAATCTGGAGCTCAATGTTTATTCGAATAAACTAATTAAATTTAATTATATACTGTTTGTCTTAAATTAATTAATAGCTCAATTTAAATTAATTTAATTAATTAATTATTTGTTTTTAATAATGGTTATTAAATTTACTTCTTCTTTAAGACGATCGCCGATAGTCGATAAAGTAAAAACATTTACAAAAATTGAAGTAACTAATATAAAATATATAATCACACCAAAAAATTTACTATCTTCCCATTCCTGAAAGAAATTTGTGCAAAAAGATATAACTTGATTTTAAGAATAAATTATCTCTTTATTTATGCAAGAATATATTTAAATACCTTAAGAACTCCATATTCAAGAAAGCATATAATAATAGTACATAGAATCATCTCTGATAGAAAGACGATAGTTAATGAATTTTCGATCATTTCAACATACCTGTAAGATATTATTACGAAACAAAAAATTATTATGAAATAAATGTAACTATTATAAATTGGAATAATCGCGAATAATTATACAGGGTTGCCATAAATTTTTCGTCACAAAATTCCTTGACATTTTTCTGATTTCCAGACAAAATTTTTTGATTTTCCTAGACTTTCAATAATACATATTTTGAAATTTTTTTGTATTTTTATCCTGATTTGAAAATCATTGAATATTTTGTTGATAGAGCAATTTAACATAACAGTGTAAATTACTATTAATGTTGTTGACACTGCATTTAATTGTTAAGTTAGTAGTATTTTTTGTCTTTTCGTTTTATGTATAAACACGATTCTTTTCCTCTTCCTCTCTTTCTCTTTGCTGCTATTTATTATCAATAAACAGGAGCAAGAGAAAGAGAGGAGACTATAAAAAACATAAATCAATGAATATACAGTTATTTTTTATCAAAACTAAATCCTGTTTAAAATCTACTATTATAAAGGCTACTCTTCCCCCCACCACGCGTTATCAAGTGGTAGCGCAAGCCGTGAGAGCACATGAGGGCGCGTAACTAAAATTGCGTGGCTGTGATGTACGCATATTTTAAACTTCTTTACAGCCATTTTATTCCCTGACTTTTCCATGACTTCCCTGATTTCCCTGACTTTTGGCAACCCTGTTACATTGCAATATAATAAAAATTATTTATGATATGTAGAATTTATGCTTCAGAACAATATTTATAGTAAAAATAAAATCGAAACTTTTTTACACTTATATAAACGTATATTGATGTTATTGGCGATACATTTGTTGAAAAATTGACAATTCTTTTTCCGACCTGAGAGCTCGCATGTGATACGTGATGATCCAATTGAATCGTTCATGAAGATCATCAATTCCATCAACCAATAATGTTTCCATATGTCTGCGAGCGATCTCGAACAAGCAGCAAGCATGCATCACACAACTGGCGATTAAACTGTAAACACCGCAGTTCGTAGACAGGATCATAGTGCTGAACACGATCTGAACGACGAAGAGAATCTCGTAGAATGGCGAGTCTTCCACCACGAAAAAGATGTAGTCGCTGAGATAAGGCAAAGGTAAATGAGTCGTATTGTCCTCCTTGATGACTTTGTCCGCCACCAATGGCATGATTATATGGTAAGGCAACGCGCCACCATACAACAATACCAAATACATCATCGTGAATTGCCTGCCGACTTTGGCGTTTTTTACCATCACCAGTCGATCCTCTTCGCTCTCCACATCCCTGTATTGAATTTCCATCTCTTTCAGGCAGCATTTGATATCGTTTTTGTTGATGATCATTGTCCAGAACTTGATGATACCCAGCAGGCTGAACACCTGAGCGGCTATGACTTTCATGTATCTTGTCAGGTCCTCCGCGTCGAAGAAGGTATATATGATGTGTGGGACGAGCAGAAAACACATTAAGCAAAACACGATGCTCGTCTGGAGATAGTATTTAATTTTATACATTGTAGAATCATCCCCGTAAAGTGGCCAGATGCCAATAGGCGTCAACAGGAATTTGGCGACTCTTAACACATACTCCGCGTCGGACCTGTAATTGAAGTTTTGGAATAGCGCGCGATCGTCGACCGGCGATATGCTCGCGATCATTGTCCTACAATTATTCGCTTCGCAAAGTTTAATTCTCGACTGACAACAACAAAGTGGAAGAGGGATCGTTGATCGGGTAGCACGCAAGTTAACGTAGGCGCTTGCGTGCAAAAAGTTCGCCTCTCCCAAGTAACTGTTAGTAAGGGCTATTCTTTTAAGAACCGTCACAACTTTCATTGGAAAAAAATATACATTATTTCAATGATGATTCTACGCAGGCGTTGTCAAGAGGTAGTTGCGAAGACAAAGATTTGCTTCGTTGAGCTGTTGAAAGCAAAAGCGTACGGTATTCAGAATGGTGAATACATTTCTGTGCTTTACAAAGTGAAATCTAATTCGAAATATTTGCTGTGCGTTTTTAAGTTCAATGCGATGATATCAGATGTAAATTGACAATATTTGGACATTCTCTAACGCGTTGAATATAAAAATATCAAGTTTTTTATATATAATAAGAACTTTATTACCATTTGTTATAGAAAAATTTAGTTATATAATATAAGAATTTATTTTAAAAAATTAATAAATTCTTGAAACTATTCGAATCAGATGGTATCAAATAATATTTTCGTGGTAGGAATGCAATTCCGTATGCATCTCTAAAATTATGTAAGCAGTGCACGTTATATAATATGTATATAATATGTATACAATATGTATATAACCTTAATAAGTGATATTACGGGATACATAAGACAATGTTGATATCTGTAGATATATTTATATAAGTTTTAAATTCAACTGAAGTTTCTCTACTTGAACATTTTCACACGTCATTTGTATCTTGAACAGCTCCACGTCATTTGTATCTTGGTAAGTTATTTACTGAAACGTTCTTCGCAAGCAAACTCTACTTGATAATTTAGGATGATTGTAGAACACGCAGTCTATTACTTACGTTTTATAAAATTTCAGAAAAGGAAAAAGTTTTGGAAAGGGAAAAATAATGATATACGACAATAAAAGTTCTAAACAAAGAATATGTATTACGCAATTGGGAAGTTAGTCGTATAACTCAGAAAGCCGACAATTCAAACAAATTTTTTTCACAGAAAAGAACGTGGAAAACATATATGGAAATTACATGACATGTACTATTTAAATTATTGTCAGTAATATGATTTATTGTTCGACAGAGAAGTTTGTTTTTTGCTGATGTCATATAAAAAGTGAGATGTAATCTCACGAAGTGACGATAACAGTATTTCTTATATGTATATAAATACTCGATGCGATAATAGTTGAAAATTTATGTAGTCATCGCTCGTATAAAATTAAAGTACGCCGCTGATGTTTTACAAACCTAAAACGCGAGTAGTGTATATAACAAATGTTATATTTCTATCAGTTTTTAGATGAACATTATAAGCAATTACCTCACAGAACCCTTGAAGGGAGAGATCGAATATTTTCGCGGCTGTCAAAGTTGACGGGCGATTTGATCTAAGCATCACCAGAATTAAATCCCTTACAATTTGTGTTGGCAAATCATACCATTTGATAGAATACGACGATTCTCCTACCTTTTCGCTCTTCATAATAGAAACAAATGAATATCAATCGACTAATTTATTATATCATGTTTGTCATATTTTTATTATTATTATTTTATCATTTAAGTTTGATCGAGTTTTGTACGAATTTTTCGTTTGTTTGTAATTGTAATGGATATGTATTACAAGATATTTTATAATTTATAAATTATTTAGTATAAATTTGTGGAAAGTACCTCTTCTCTAAGGCGATCACCGATAGCTGATATGATATAAACATTTACAAATATTGACGTCATTAAAACAAAATATGTACCCATATTTAAGATCTTTCCGTCTTCCCATTCCTGAAATAAATTTGCGTAAAGGTAGATTTGAAAAATTTCATCTTGTGTTTTATTCTAATAATTTCTATTAATAGATATACCTTAAGAACGCCGAATTCCAGAAAGCATATAATAATAGTGCAACCAATCATTTCGCATAAAAAAACAATGTTTAATGATTTCTCAATCATCTCTGCGAATCTGTAATGTATTCTATTATCCAGTAAACAAAAACTAGTATAAATTATGAAAACGCGTTTTCTATCTTTGTCTTAATATGTAATTGCATATTGCGTGTGATTTAACGAGAATATAATGAGGAAATTTACAGAGATACTAATATAAAGGGTAAATTAAAACTTTCTCACTTGATGGCCTGCATATGATGTTCGATTACTCTCCCAAATCGCTTGTGAAGATTATTGATTCCATCATCGAGGACTGTTTCCATCTGTCTGCGCACAACTTCAAACAAACAGCAACTGTGCATCACACAGGTAGCAATCAAGCTGTAAACACCGCAGTTCGTGGAGAGTATAATGCTGCTGATCAGAATTTGCGAAACAAAGGTAATCTCATAGAACGGCGAGTCTTTCACTACAAAAAAGACGTAGTCGCTAAGATAGGGTAAAGGTATTTGTGTCGTGTTGTCTTCTTTGACAATTCTATCCTCCAGTAGCGGCATAATTATATGATAAGGCAACGCGCCGCCGTATGATAATCCCAAGTACATCATCGTGAAGAGCCTGCCAATCTTGGCGCTCTTCATCATCACCAACCGATCTTCCTCGCACTTCACGTCTCTATACTGCATTTCCATTTGCTGCAGGCAGTATCTGATTCCTTCTCTGTTAATGATCATTGTCCAGAATTTAATAATGGCAAGCAAGCTGAACACCTGGGCGGCTACAACCTTCATGTATTTTGTCAGATCTTCTGCATCGAAGAAGGTGTATATGACGTGTGGGATAAGCAGATAACACATCAATCCGAATATTACGCCTGTCTGGAGGTAATTTTTTATTTTGTCCGACTTGGAGTTATCTCTGTAGAGCGGCCAAATACCCATAGGTGTTAACAAAGTCTTGGCCACCTTCACCACGTACTCAGTATCGGCCTTATAATTGTGATTTCGAAATAGCATGAAGTCTTCCATCGACATCGATTTCGGAATTTTTAGTTCGTTTTTATGTAGAATATATATATATATATATATATTTACTGTGAAAATATTTTCTACGACTGATGGATACGAGCGTGACCTGCGAGAATCAACCGTGAGCGCTTGCGTGCATAATTCGCGTCTTTTTGCGACGATCTCTTTGAGACCAATCTGCGAGAATTATGGAAAGTTTTAATGGTGAGGGAAACGCATGCAATTTCAGCGACACGCATGCAATTTCAGCGGCAACGCATGCGCTGTGATGGTGGTAGCTTTGGACTCTCCAAGTCGGAGCTTTATTCTTTCATGTCGTCTGAAGGAGTAGAGAGTTCTTGTCAGAGGGTGAACGTGAGTAGATTCGTATAATTAAAATATGCTTCTGGCGCTTCAAGGAGATTATTTGATAATATTACACAGTACAACACAGATTCCCTCCCATGAAAAATTCAAAGAGATTCTGAAAGTAAGTGTTCTAAATTATATAATAAATTAAAAACAACTGAGTATCATTTTTTTCATATATTTTCAAATTTTTATATGTATTATAATAATAATAATACAATTATAATTATTATAGTAAGAATCTTGGTCATTTGATTTACCATTTGTATGATTTCGATTTTGTATCACGAACAATGGACCAGCAGTATTCACCACGCATGTGTCTGATGTCTTTTCCTTTGGAGCATATCTCAATGATCGCAATGTTTTGGTGAAAGCGTTCGCCATATTTATCACTGAATTCACCCAAATTTGGTGGAAAAAATCCAAATGATTGTGAAGAAAGTGTATTTTGAGCGACATGTTTACTTTCATTGCAAACCGAAATGGAAAACCGAAATTATTTCAGCAACAATTTCTTTGCAATTGAAGTAAAACTGTTTTTAACAACATAATTTTTATATTTTTCCATTATTAAAATTATTATTAAGTATTTCATAACATTAATTATTCTTCTGTCTTCCATTTTTATTACTGCTTAGAAGTATATCCTGTATAGCCTGGTAATTTTTAATAAAATTTATCATATAGGTATAAAAAAAGAATTTTATAAAAAAAGAAAGTAACAAAAAATACATAAAAATAACCAATAATTTTTTTACAATTAAATATAAATTTGAATTTATTCTTTTCAATCCCTCTAGGGTCTTTATACCGGATGTAGTATGAATCCGGTACGGTCATTTGCACCTGCATTTTGGAACGATAATTGGAAGGATCACTGGGTAAGTTGAAAATAAAAATTATATATAAAGTAGATATATAAAGTAGATGAAAACAAGAACAAAAACTTATTTTCACAGTAAGAGTGTTAAGCTCCAATTTCATATTGATAATATAAAAATATTACATTTAAAAATTGATTACAATAGTGTCTTTATTTTTCATTCTTTATCAACTCAGATTATGTGCACGAGATATAGAAGTACGATTATCGTTAATGAGTGTTTAATTAATTAAGAATTTCTATCAAACTACATATTACATACATGATATACTCTGCGCGATAACAATTAACGTGTAAATCACTCAACTGTAACACACATAAAATTATCTTTAATGATATATCAGTTTATTTAAACATCACATGTATCAAAGATTTCTTTTAATTCAGTGGCAATAACATTCTGAGATTAAAAACTGGATATAATACGATTTATCATATAACAATGAAATGTATGTCCAAACATTAGTTAATTTAAGTTACAATAATGTTTTTTTATTGTTAATTTAATTTTTTCTTAAATTTCTATCGTTTAATTTTTGTTTATTTAATTAGATTTATTGGGTTGGTCCTATTTTGAGAGCCTTGGAACGTTTGCTTATCAATTGCTGTTTGCAGAAACACAACCAGCGGAAAAAATCTATTTGTTTAACTGATATAAAGCCTATTACCGTATTGTCACAGTCGAATAATGTTATTATATAATACAAATAAAATAAAGATTTAACAATTTATTATACACAGTTTTCATAAATGAAATTATACCATAATATCCAAATTTACAATATTTTACTTGATAAAAATAATTATAATTATTTATTATTTTATTATAAATCATGCTCACTTTCTTTGAATATTATCATCTATTGGTCATGTTTCTTTAAAGTAATTTCAAGTTTTACTAGATGGCAGATGTCACTCCACGATAATCTAAATACAATCAAATTTTTTCATTTATTTATTATTAAATCTAACTAAAAATTAAAAATTGTTGAATAATCATTCAATCTAATATGATATAATCAATTTTAATTTCTTTTTATATTTTTAGTATTTGTAACGATAATTTTCTATTAATATTAATCAATAAGCATACGAAGAAATTAATAACATAATATAAATTATTTTTTTTTTAACAAAAAGAGGTCTATTAAAAAAATTAATTATTTTCAATAACTGTTTAATATCGATTGTAGTATATGAATCAGCTGTAGACAAAGAAGATTTGCGCCATATAAGTTACGCAGTTTCTATTATTTAGTCAAATAGAAAAACATTGATAAATATATAAATTTTTAACACGATTTTACTAATTTCTCCAATAATATATTTGTCATGTTTGAAGATATAATTCTCTTCGCCATTTAAAAATAGAATATATTATCCTGGTAGGTGAAATCTAATATGGCCGAAGTGCAAATTGGATACTTCTAGAATATTAAACATCCCACGCTGAGTTCTAAATTATTTTTATACATTTATTTTTAGAATTGTTTCTTCTCTTAAAGCGGAGATCTAAAAGCTGAACCTTATAGAGCTTATATGCATATACAGGTATTATATTCTCAATCGATTTTCTCTGTGATATTTAATTTTCTATTTTGAGATAAATAAGAATACAATACATTGCGTTAATATATATTTTTATTATTATTTTTATAAATTTCATAATAATATCACAAAGTGATAATAAAGAAACCGAATGTCTCTCGAATATATTTGTTGTTTGTATCTATTATTATGTTAGGATACAAATGTATTCGTAGCACATACATAAAAATCTCTCTCTCTCTCTCTCTGTGTATACAAAAATTTTTATCAATTAAAATAATATATAGTCTAAATTATTAATTTAATTCGACTTTAAGTCGATTAATTTAATTCGACTGGAAGTAACATAGTATTACATGATAGTATATTTTGCGAATAAAAGTCTCCGACAGCACAACAATCCTGATGCGTAATCCCGCATGACAACTCGTAGGATTGCATAATTTCGCTGTAATGTATTCTGTGAGTACGTCGAATTTGCACCGGCCGGGCAAAACAACGTACGTGTAAGGTTCATCAACCTTCACCCAGCGACACACTCTCGCCGGCTGGGACTTGGTCACGGATGCGATCGATAACAGGGCGTTTCGTCGACGTTTCGAGAAACTCGCGCTCCAGGCTGCACACACACCTGCGTGCACCCCGGGGCTCGAAAACGCCCATCTAGCCCCCGTGGAAAAGGTATGTCTACTTGCAGTATTGTCATGCCACAAGTGTCACAGAGCAGATCGTTGCAAACCGGCTGCCCACTCGACCGGTTGGCCGACTCCGCGCGACCGGAATTCAAAATTTTGAGATCCAAGCCCGTCGGTGTGTCCCGACCCGGCTGCAACATTATCCTCTACATGACTGCTGAGTTCAAGGTCGCGCAGTACCGGCGAAGCAACTAAAATTAGTCCAGCGGGCAGATTACCCATGCGCTCGGAGAAGCACGACGCCGCGGACAAGAGTTCGTTATTTATGTAGCGAGTTGATGAGGGTAAACCGCTGTGCCGCGACGAGTAGAAAACTTTACAGCGAGAGCTTCAAGGGAGAGAATATTGCGACGCAGCGTTCTTTCCTTTCCCTCTCGACAGATCGAAGTTCTGCGCGGTACGATTAGGGTGGGGCAATTTTTGTTCCATGTTGCGTAATAAATGTTCACCCTTGCACGAAGACGCATTATCCTGGCTGTGCAGTGAAGTCTAAACAACTTATTAGATTTAATATAGATGAGGATGCGAGGAAAACTGTCTAACTTTACACAAAGCTATTATTTATTCTGCCATATTATAAGTTGTACATTTTGCTGAAAAAAAAAACTTGAGATATACGATTATTATAGCATAAGGCTGCTACAAAGGCTGTTACATCAAGCTATTAATATCAGTCACAAGAATTATAATGAAGAATTTTTTTTATAACTTGCAACGAGAAGAGTAGTGGTTATATTAATCTTTATTGTGTAATTCCTACTTTTTTCACTGACAACACAATCGTGAAAAAAAAACATAGATGAAATGTATAATCGATGTGTTTGTTTTGCTGGGTCGGAGAACAGCGAACATTTGCGCACTTTCTATACGTTATATCTATAACTCACTTCGTGCATCTATCGATTAGCTGCTGCAGCTGAACCTCGAATGTTCTGGAACACGATGGAAACCTAAACTGCAATATCTGCGTTTATAACGATTTGTCGAAATATCTGATAAAATCCTTTCTTATTTACTAAAATCTTTTTAAGGCAAACAGCTATTATTATTAATTGCTAATGGTAAGTTATTCGAATTTTAAAAAAGTATGTCTAGAACATTAATCTAGACATCTTAAATATAAAATACAAAAAGCATTCAAAGAGAAGATTATAGGAATATAAGAAGTGTACAAAATTAGACAATATAATATATGGTTAGACATTAAAAGATTTACCAGCAAGCAAAATTACGTGTAACGTATTTTTTGTTAGATCCCTCTTCTGTAACTCGACTCTAACGATATCGTTATATGGTTATTTTTATGCTACTTTTACCGTGTACAAAATTTGCGTAACGATATATGTAACGATATCGTTACTCTCATTATAAGTTATAGAATAAGGATCTTAGGGACCTATTTTGTAACTTTTAACGACTGTAACTGTAACGTTAGAGTATCATTTCACAGCTTTTTTACCATGTACAAAATCTGTGCAACGACATTATAACGCTACAGTTACAGTGTTTAAGAGTTAGAATAGGCTCTTTATTTGTAATTTCCCATTCAACGATATAACTGTAATATAACATACGTGTTGTATTATAGTTATTGAATGGGAAATTATAATTAACCATACGTTATTACATGTAATTTTGTGTTTGCTGGGTTATACAGAATGTATCATATACACTTGAAGTTTAATGTTTACGTATTCTATATACTTGGTATTTATTGTTTGAATTATTTACAGAGTTATATCACCTCCTAGGAATCACTCACAGAGTGTAAAACCACACAAAAACCACAAGTTTCTTGGCCATACCGCTCGTTCTAAATTTACTTACGAGGTGAATAATTAATTTAAACTAAAATATTCAAAGTATATACATCAAATTATACACGAAATTTCTTAACTGTAAATGCATTCATTTTTAATTAATCTTTACCTTGAGAACGATTAAATAAAAATAATTTCTTAAGATTAGAAAAGAATGCTCTCGATTTCCTAACTACATACTTTGGATTTCCTAACAAGTCGATTTGTTTCAGTGACCTATCAAGAACGGAAAAGAAGATACATCGACGGGAAGATATACTAATTGAGAGACGCTAACTAATGAGAGAGACTAACTAATGTTCGTTAGCGATGTTCGCTAATTGTATACCATTTTCGTTCCGACAAGATTCTAGTCTAGCCGAGATCGGTAAAGAGAGAGACATGTCGTTGAGAAAGTTCCCACAGATCATCACGCCGTTCCTATTTAATGCAACATAGTTGGCAACCGTCTATCTTCGCATTTCATTACGCCGCTCTGAATGACACCTGAATGTAACGAGGTATCGCACAGCACATTGTGCATATTTCTATGAAGTATACAAGTAGTTCCGTTCACCCTTCCATTCGAGCCTAATCCGCTGGCCGTTGTTAACGGCCGACAAAAAGACGATCTTGCAGGGAGAGATAAGTATCTGGCGCGCGCACGACCCTTATATATTTCTGAATAAAATTGCATTAATTGCGTCTACTTAAAAAGGAGCGTCCTTTGTGATACGTTCGGGCCGGGCTAACGAGCGATATGAAAAGGAAATCGATAGAGCGGCACATGATACACCGAAAGAGGAACGAACGTAATATTATGCAACCCGGTTGTAACGTCGCTATTATACGCCGTTGCCCGACGATCGCGCATCGTCGAAGCCGTTGCGATCTCTAATGCGAGCGCAAAGATTCATTTATCTTCTTATCTTTTTTCTCTCTTCCATGATTATGCGTCTTCTAGGCGAAGATAGTCTCGAAGGCGACCTACATTCGCCAAATACGAGGCGAGTATTATATTGCTGGTGTTATGTTGCGTAATATTTGCGTCTCCGATTGTCGCCGGCGATTTCGTGTTTGCGTCGAAATTGTTCATTCTCACGCTATCGGCTGTGCCACGCGTGAGTCAACCCGGTCGTCGTGTGTTTGCAAATACGCGTCGCCGGCCGGGTCCCGACCGCGCCTCGAAATCTCATAAAAATAGCTTGTCGTTCGCCTCAAGAGCTGATAAAAAAAACTACGTCGGAACGGCAGCAAGGTCACTCCGAGCTGCCTGCGCAGTACGGAAATCCCACCACGGACGCTTTCTGGTCGAAGAAACTACGTTTCAATGTTTCGGCGTGGTACACACACGCGCAATTTCGCAATGTTGGGTCACGTCGCATGGCGCCCCTCCTTTCTTCCCTACCCATTAGCATTCGTTTACAAAATATTCTCAAAAACAATATTCTAATCTGTCCACTAACGACAACAAATCCTTCTATCTCTCTTTGTCTCTCTCTTTTTTGCTAGCGATAACAGAATCCTCATTATTGTATGTTATGGAATACGAATTTCGTCACGCCTAAAACGCCGCCTCCGGTCAACATAAATCAATCATTCTGCGAACACAATTTCTTCCGGAGTAATACAATTCGGTCGAGGCTTGTCCCAAGGTTATTCCATGCGAAGTAGGTCTTCGTAGTAATTTTGCTACGCAATAAGTTCCATGATCGTTTTTTTTTAAACCGGTCTTCCCGCAGATTTTACCATCAAGATACAAAATAAATCGACGCGTACCATACAGCCACACGAAGCAGCCGAGAAGGCAACGCTACATTATACAAGTGGTATTATATCACACACCGGTTGACCGTGCTAATGGTGCGGGGGTGAACAGGGGGAACGGCGGCGTTCTTCTGTGTGGGTTGGGTGATATGGTGGGGCCTCTCCGGCTGAGCTGAGCGAACGTGCCAGAAATCCCGTCGCCCTGCCGGCCGGGGACCGATCAATACTTGGCATTTGCGAATTTCTCGCTTATAACGTGAAAAAATGCATCGGAAGACACACCAATCGACAGATTTCGTCACGACGATACCGATTATTGCGGTCCCGGATAGGACCGAGTGTCCCTAAGACCTGAAACAATCGGTCATGAGGAATTGCGCATTATGTGACGACGCGGAGTAAGGACGCGGTGATCTCGAAGTTTCCTCCGCTTTGCGGCGACGCGGCGCGTACCTATATAAAGCGGCCGGCCGGCCAGCCGCGGCGCATTCGTAAACAAACCCTGGTTCAGTTCGGACGCTGCGAACACCCGAAGACCCCCTTCACCCTCCATCATCAGTGTAACACACTTCGGCTTCTTACTTCGTCGAGACCGCCGGTACGGGAAAATGTAGGCGAGCGGGCACCACGTGCGGAGCGCGACAGTTTACCGTAGGTATTTCCCGATTTTGAGTTTTCTTTTTCTTTTATTTCACGAAACTCCAACGCGATCGTTTAATCCATTGATTTAATTAGATTTAGTGCATTATATTTTATCATGGTAGTTTTATTATAATAAGAATGAAGTTGTGTGGAGAGGGAGAAAATAATTCATTTTGCTACATAGTGCAATTGAAAAATAGTAATATCTAGTTCTAAATTCCAGTTACATAAACATATAAATTATATTATTTACCATTAAACTTAGTTTTTTTCATTAAAGTAATTTTAATTGAAGATATGGAAAGGAGAAAATTATTTTACCATATTGATAGTATAATTGGAAAGTAGTAATATCAAGGAAGAGATGAGCGTACCAAACTGTGACGCTTAACGCTTCTTCTTTTTAATTGACAACCTCTAAATTCCAGTTATACACATAAATTATATTATGGACTGTTAGACTTGATTTTTTTCATTAAGATAATTTTAATTCAAGTTTGTCTCTTGGAAATCTATTAGTTATTTCTCTGTTCGGAACTAATATCGGAAAGATCGAGGTAAAGAGAGAGAATCGGTTAAATCGAAATTAAATTAACTCTCTTGATAAAACTATCAGATGATTTTGATATATTAGAAATTGAAAACAAACAAAAACTTTACGTAATGTCAAACGATGTAACAAAATATACCTATATTATGCATAAAAAATTGTATTTTCGTAAAATAAGTATTAGAAAATTATTATATATATATTATAGATATGGCACAATTCTGTCATATACTACAAAAGTTGTTTTACCATTACTAGAATCGAGAAATTAAAAGAATGAAGTAAATGTCGGAATGAAAGTTTCGGACAATAAATTCTTCAGTTGGTGATAGTGGTGGTCGTAGCAGTAGTAGCAGTTGTTTCGACGGGAACCGGCTTGGCAGCTGGTATTCCCGTTTGAACAACGCTGATGACTCTTTCCGTGCCAGCCGGCATCACGTTCTGAAAATGTAAAATAACTGTTGGTCACGTTACCCGATAAACGAATTATGTGTTTGTGTTTTTTAGTGCACCCTACGGGGTCGGTGCTTGAACAATCCGTACCCGACGATAACAGCTGTGATTAGAATTTGAAATTCCTTCACGCTTTGAGCAAATATGAGAAGAGAACTTCGAGATATAGGTAAGCGTATAAGGTGTCTAGACACGATAATATATTATACATTAAGATAATAGGATTATGTCTATGGACGATGAATTAAGAGTTAAAAATACGTTAAGGTCAAAGTGCGAGGCATATAACGTGAATAACAAATGCTTTGAACTATTCTTAGTTCGACAGTGAAAAATAAGCCTTTGCCCCGATAACATAAAATTAATTTTTACACGTCATAGAATCATCGCAAAAGAATTATAAGTTCATATTCAAAGTTTAGATGAAGCTGTTTAAAATAATTCTACGTTCTAATATATTTGCAATCATATTCATTTTGATGGTACTTGACAGCGTCTAAGATACAAGAAAGATGATATAAATAAGAAAAAAAAGATCAATAAACTATTTTATCAATAGTGATAAATCGATCGATATCGATCGATACTGATAAATCGATAAATTCTATAATCGATAAATTCTAATTAATATAATAGATTAAAAATGTATTACGTGTCCGATGAGGAACACTCGATTGTCGGTTAATTGTGTCATCGATTTTAACAGAATTCTATTTTTGAAACTCACCGAAAATGCAATTGCTTTTAAATCTGAGGACATTAAGGGACTAAGTACCGAAATGAGAGCACTGTTTAACGTGTTATCATCATTTCCTCACGATAGTTTGTTATTTGCTCTTGCATTGGTATCGCTGAGTTTCGGGAACTTCTTTTAAAATCGACGCACGCTGATCTGATATCACGAATGTGCCTCGTCCACTCACAAAGACTACATTTTGAATTCCGTACGTTAACGAGACATATTCTGTTTTGTAGTTTAGAGCAGACTCGTAGTGTTTGATCCAAAACCGTCGACACCATCTGCCTCCTCTAGTACTGCACACTGAGGCGCAGCATTGGGAACGTCGGAATTGAAAAGCAAAAGTCAAATATGTAACGTAAGCTGCACCAGTCATATCAAAGACGAGAGAGGGGAGAAAGAGCGAGAGAAGGGGATAGAGAGAGAGAGAGAGAGTGTGTGTGTGTGAGAGAGAGAGAGGAAAGGGGAGAGAGAGAGAAAGGCTCCATTCGTTCGCGGTTGAATCCGCGAATGAAGAAGCGGATCGGATGTTAACACAGATTGTCTCGGCTCGATCGAGCGTACCTTTTTGGGCGCCGTGATAGTTAGTACACCATCCGAAGAGAGGGTCGAGGTGATGTTGACGAGGTCGTGAGACGGAGGCAGGACGTATTTGCGTACGAAGTGTCTGCTGATGTAGCCGTGCTCGTCCTGCTTCTCCTCGTGCTTGGCCTCAACAACGACGTGATTGTCAATCGTCTTCACCGTGATCTCGTCCGGTGAGAATTGTTGCACGTCCAGTATCACCTGCGGATCAGAGAACGCGGCCCCGCAGAGAGGCCCCGGGTACTTGTTACTTAGCTGCTCAGGATCCTTTCTCGTCCGCCACCGAGGATAGAAGTCTCGCATTCTTCCGTGAGCCATTGTAAACAGCCGTCATGTATCCGTAAAGCGAAAGTTAAGTATCGATCACTCCTGAACGAGCTTACTCCAAAAATAATGGTCGATTTTTGAACAATTTGGACTCGCCATCCTTTTTTTGCATCGCGCGGATTAGCGTTTCTTTTACTTTGGTGTTTTGTTCTTGCTCTGGCTATCTGAATTTTTCATTTCGAAGAGGATTTTGAACGCCACCGTGCATACTTTCTAGCGCATATTCTAAATCGTATTCTAAAAAACACCGTACGCGTTAGGCGCGCTATCTCACGCACAATAGTTCCGGCTTACCATCTGGAGCAAGCGCTTCATTCGATCTCACATTCGTCCTTTCACGCTTCCACGTTCAAGGAGCCACCGATCAGACACGGTTGTTGGAGTTTCCGCGACGAGCGAGGAAAATGACAATTCGGCCAACGTTTTAGATCCTATCCTGACCATCAAATAAGCGCGTCGTAAAATTACTATTTTTTTTCCTCGTCTTGACTCTCTCTCATATATGTAATGCGTTTCTTTAGATTATCGCGCGTTATGATACAAAAACAAATCGGGAAGATGTAGTTGTCGGGCGCACCTACTTGTGTGGAGATTGTTCCTTTTTTTTGGATAAGGAAAAAAAACGAGCATACATACAAGTAGGTGAATCTTCTTTATCTGTAGCGAGTGCGCGGTCGTGCAGGGAGCGATCCCTTTGCGCGGTCTCGCAGGGGCTGGTCCCTTTGCGGCCGGCGGCTCGCTTCGGCGAGGAAGACAAAAGATCGCCAAACTGAATCAAATTAAAAAAATAAACAAACAAAAAAAAACAAAAAAAAAGATAAAGTAGGGAGTAAACGAAAGAGAGAGAGAGAGAGAGAGAGAGAGAAAATGAATAACACTCTGTCATAGAACGAGGAAGCTTTAACAACCGACGGTGAGGCAAGAATATTCGAGTCCCTCTGGGTGATCTTATGTGATCCTGGAGCTCGGTGAAACACGAACGCGAAGAGATTAGGATAATTGGCTGTGCATTTCGAAAATAGTACCAAAAAAAAAGAATAGAAGAGAGGAGAAAGAAGTTTGCGGAGCGATCGCTTCGCGAATGGTCGACTCGAGTGCTGCGCGCAGAGCGACATATTTTGTACAAATAAAAAGATAAAGAGAATCGAATTCCGTATAAGAAAGAAATAAAGCACAAAAGTCATTTTGTACGACTCTATTGTTGTGGGTAATTCAAAAAGCATTTATTTTTGTATAATTATAAACGGGGAATCGGAACCCGCAGGTTCCGTCCGCGACGCACCCTTTTCGTTGGGGGGTGCGCTCGTCGGGACGATACGAGTTGCGATTCTTCCATTCGAACAAGACTGATTAAGCGTGACGCGATACATTCACTCTTTCGGTTGCATATTTTATTCCGTGGCTGCTGCGCGTGATTTCTCGCGTGCGACTTTGAAAAATCACAAGACATTACGAACGGAATTAGATACAGTCATCTCGAATCTGCGGCAAACCGTGAGCGCGATTGCGCGAGAAAAAAAATATTGCAGAAAGATAGAGAAAGAAGGAAGAGTGAAAATAACAAAAGAGAAAAATACATACACATTCACACATACATGTACAATAAGATTATATAAGGGGGAGGTAAAACGAAAACTGTGGTAAAACTGTGATTTTATAGAGATTCCGAAACTGATATGACTAACCGGAGATTATGGAGCGTCCTTCTTTCGTGATACACATATCTCTAGATGATTTTTGGCAAACGAGAAGGAAAACTAGAAGGAATAGAATAGAATCTGCTAATAACGGTAATAATAATAATAATAATAATAATAATAATACGGGATCTACTAACCCTCGATTTGTACCAAGAATTTGAAATGAATAGGGCGATTAAATGAACTACCACTTGCTGTAGGAGAAGTTAGATTCTTTTCGGCACAAACAAAATCATAGCAAAAGAAGGACAATATCGTGGATGTTTTTCTGACGAGCATTAAATTATTTGAATCTTTGCGGGGAAGAGAAAAATAAAAAAGAAAGTAAAGACGAAATTCGCAAAAAAAAAAGGAAAAGTCGTTTCCAATTTATTCGCTCTCCCTCCCCCAGAGGGGGGTGCAAAAACACGTCCCCTAGCCCCCGAAAATAGTTCCGGTCAAACACTCGTTTCACCATTCTGACCCGTTGAAAATTTAGCTGCCGCCCTTCTGGTCGACTTGGCGATCGCGCGATTATGAAAGCGTAATTATAACGCGTAAATGCATAATATATGCGTGTATGACGATAGAGACAGCGACAGCTGCAGCAGATGCAGTCATCAGTTTTTCGGGCCTTCTGGTGTTCCGGATTCTTTTTCGTTCGTTGCTTTTAATCGCCTCTATCAAGCGTTAAGTTACACTCGTCCCTTAACTCCCTTATATTTAGTTTCATCCCCCTGTCGGGGTTCCTTTTTTCTTTTTAACGGCCGCGCGGCTGATTCGTCCCCTTCGAAAGTAACGTTCGAATCCGTTCGAGTAGATAGTCTCTATTTCAATCTTTTCCGTTAACGCTTTTTTTCTCTCCCATTTCTTTCTTCCTTTCTTCCCTTTCCTCCCCTCTTGATCCCTTTCCCTCCCCTCCTTTTATCCTTTTTATTTTCCTTCTTACGAATGCGCTCTTTCGTCCTTTCCTCTCACGTCACTCCCGCCACCTTCGATCATTTATCTCCTGCGACTTTTCTATATTTCGAAATCTAATTACAATTCGCTACTCGTTTTTTCGCTAGAAGATAACGTACAAAAAAGTATCTTCCCCTATAATATACTTATTACATATTGTACTTTTTTTCATAGGATATCATTCGAGGCTCTTTGTATTTGACACAAAATTTGTTATGCGTCCAATACAAATCGCGCTCGAACTACAAGTATCAAAATAAAAAGTCATGAATCGCTAAAGAGTTTAAGTCGTGTCTTAGCCTAAGTTGTACACATAATCGAATATATTCCGTTCACTGTTGCATCATCGAAACTTTCTCGAGGAAATGTAATTGTAGCGCATTGCGACAGAGCGATTTCGAATTCATGAATTTAGAACTGTCAGGTTAATCGTGTTACATCCGCGATAAAATGCGAATGTAATTTGATGGACCGCAGACGAATTTGTGAGTTTAGGAGCTTTTAGGCAAGTTGCATATTTGTATTCGATGTAAAAAAACCATTATAAAAAGAAAAAAGGCTATCGCTTCAGACCGTGATTAAGTTGTTGCACAGAGTAAACCAGTTATATTCCATTCGTGGTTGTATCACTAAACTTTCAGAGAGATAAGCTAAATAACCATTTCAGCATAACCGATTGCTTTTGCAAATTTGAATTTTAGGCGTGTCGCAATACATTCTCGCAGCCAATAAATACGTATCTGCAGCTTGCGTACATAAAGCAAAATTTAAACTATTAGGCAACAGCGACTGATTGCAACAAATGTAAATTAATCGATATTACTGTCGAGTTACTAAGTTATACTAGATCCGAGGTGTGATGGCTGAACGATCTTGAAGATCGGAAAGTAGCGTTCTCGTGGACGTTTTATCCAGTGCGAAATCAAAAGTTAAATATCTATCGACGAAAAGTGAAATATCTAACGAACAAAAGGTGAAATATCTATCTTATAATTAAAGGGACAACAGTAATCTTTATCCGCGTTTAAACCTTTCTAAGAAAGAGAAAGAAAAAAACAGGAATACTTTGTGTAAATTCTATCTAAATCGATCTGAATTCATACTCTCGGACGCGACAGCAAGACATTCGATTGATTCTTGATTCTCGACTTGTCTGTTATACGTTTTAGGATAACTGCAGCGTAAGATAATCGGTATATTCCGCAGCGCGTGTTAATCCTAAGCATTAATCGCGTGCATATCATCCCGAATCGCGAGTCTTGTGTGGATTTTTCTAATATTTCTGCATCCGTGAAGCCGTATTTCTTTGATCGCTCCGTGTCGGAAACGCGACGGCTATAATTTTCCCGTAATTCGAGAAAGCCGGTATGTCCAGCCAGCTGTAGACAGTTCCGCGACGTTACAAAGTTATACTAAAAATACGCGAAAAACCGTTTAAAAATAACATGTTGCATCACACTCGCGTTCGGGACTTTCCGTGGTAATTTTAACGCGCGTTGCTTCTTGTTTACGCTTTCTTGCCGTATCACGAAATCAAACCAGACGAACGCACATTTGGCAGGAAAGTATTACAAATAATTTATCCATTTTATGTTATTTTGAGATTGGAGGAGAGCTTCTTCCAAAAATTATAAAAGCACAATATAAAAGCGGCTTGCAAAAATTATATATAAGCAATTTAGTATAATGACCATTGTTCTGAGACGAAATTAGCGATACGATTTGAATTGCAGATCAATCGAGAAGTGATAAGAGTTTTATCGTCCATTTGCGTTATCGATTATTACTGTTGAGTCGATCATTACGTAAGAGAGACATTAAATCTTCCCTATAAACTTCTATTAATTCTAAATAATTTCCGGCCAATTCCTATCTTTCGCAGGATCCTGCTAACTTAATCCAGGATCCTGCGAAAGAAGGAATTGGACCGTTTACATACAGCAGTACTTCCGCCCTATATAATATATCTTAAGTAAGCTTTTAACACTTTCCCGACAAAAACGCATTAACGATTCTGTGAAGAAAAATTTGACCAAAATCAGCTGACGTCTCACGAATTAAATACTCCAGTTAGGAGATACATGAGTTATATAGTTTGCAAAGTAAAATTCATTTCGACAAAAAATTTCGAGTTCAACAAGTCCGTCTGATCGCAACACTTGCGCGCAACTAGACTAAACCGATTAAACGTACATCTTGTGAGAAAATACTCATCGATATCAAAGTGATTAAAAATAACTGGCAAATGAAGTACTGGCTAAAGCAAAATCCTTGTAAAGTTTATAATAAGACTTTCTTCGCCACAAAAAGATGAATCGTTTGGTGACAAAATAACAAAGATTACATTCATAGTGTAACGTCACGTAACATAGATGAGCACGATCATAAAAAAGGACTTTTTCTGGTCTTCCGATATAAAAGATTTCGTACAATGCATTCTACCGTTCGATCTGTCGATGCAATAAATAGAATAAATTTCTAATGCTATCTAACAAACGGGAACAAATTTACGGAAACAAACATAGAGATACTCAAACGCACTAGTTCAAATATCGAAGAAAGCAAAAATAGTTTGGCAATCTCGTCTAGTAAACCTACCTATTCAAATGGAAAAAATAAAACGTGAAATTACTATTTCGTTTTTTTTATAAGATATTTGAATATAAATTACTAACAGCATTTCAATAAAAAAATTGAAAAAATATAAAATCAGTAAAATTACTTGAACATTGAAATGTTTGTAAATAAATTAAAATAGAAACATCAAATTTTCCAACATTTCAACGCTCCATTACAGGCGACGTACAGCTACAAATTAAAAACTTTATCCTATTTACAAAAGTCCACACGTTTAGACTCAATTCAAAATTAGCGCTCAAATCAAAACATCCGCAAAGAGAAAAAAGATGTACAAATTCATTTTCGATTTGATCACGCAGCGTTCTGTTTTATTGTTCGACATTTTAAAGTCAATCTACAAATTATAATCTACTAACCTGGAAATTATCATTGTCCAACTGGATCGTGCTGGTTCCGCTCGAGTTTTGACGCGTCACGTTCCCCCATGGTCGATAGTACCTATTCCCGAAGCGTACGGACGGGTTTCGATCGAGGCCAAGTCCGGAGAGGCTCGAGATGAGATCATCTCGATGGAGGCCGATGCCAAAGTGCTGGTCCAATAGCCGCGAAACGGGACGATCGAAGTCGTCCCACCAATTGCGGAAAACGAGGGGCACAATGGACATCTACAAAGTAGGGATCATGGTTTTGAATGTGTATTGAAGATACGCGTGTACTCGTGTATTTCAATACCCGTGTACTTGTATACTAAAAATTACACGGATATATTAATTACACGTGTAACATGTGTATTTAGATACATGTGAAAAAGAGGTCACTACGATAAACGACGGGAGCTTATCAGCTCATCAACAGTCTTGACAGAATGTTGATACTTGTCGATAACAAAGGCAAGGAAGAAAGAATTAAAGAAAAAAAGAACCAAAAAATCCAAAAAAAAAGAAGAAAAGAAAATCTTCGAGGTGTGAAAGAATAATATATAGATGGCTGAAAACGAGAGCAAATGAAAACTGAAGCAAGAGCAAAAGAACGTTATCGAATAGTAATCGCACCTTACATCTATACTAACTCTAAGTTCTATTGTAAGCTAGATTGAATAAGAATTATTGATCGGGCAGTATTTAAGGATTATCGTTAAGCGTATAATTAATTTCTCGAATCCGAGGGATTAACGTACATGCACTCATATACGCAAGAACCCCTCGATTAACAACTTATCATTAATAACAACTTACTCTACAACAAATACATTGCAGTTACAAAAGGCTCACCGAAATCTAAGTCATCCATTCCGGAGTGGATGAGTTTTCGCCGACACAATACGCATTTATAATAAAAAGACTACAATAAGCGAATCGCACATCTTCTTGACTCGTCAAAAGTTGCTTATACGAAGTCTAAGTGGTAAATCGTGTAACTATAATACGACTAATCAATAGTTTTAGGGCGTACGTAAGAATGCGTCGATCGAGAATCCATTAATTCACACTGTGAATTCACATTGTACTTTAGATTTAAAAACTCCCCTTCGTTAAAATCTAATATATGCGAGAAGCTCTTTTTCACTCACACTTGAATTCTTCCATTTGACAGACTGGACTAATCTGTATATAAAAAAAATAGATCTTAACGCGGATCTTAATTTTGAATCACGTAATGTAGATGAGGCAATTTTGAACACAGTTATAATCACAACTTTTCTCGCGCGACAATAGAGAAATTTCGCGTAAGCAAATTTAAAGATATTCATAAAAAATGTCACCTAATTCCACAAGGTGGATGAGCAATGTAAAGTAGTATGTGCGCGAGATACATAGATATCGGGGAGATTACTGATAGCTCGTATATACAAATCGGTTTTGCGACTCAACACTCGAAAAAATACGAAATACTTCATAAAGTTTAGGCTAGTCGTAAGTTATAAGCGGCAGCGCGGAACCGTAAGAAGCTAGTCCGTTCGCGTAAGATCACGCAGGGAGTTTAAGTGAAAGTTCAATCTTGGGCCGACAGACCGTCGGAATTGAGTATCGACCAACTTAGACGATGGAACAACGATAGCGCAGGATCAATCAGATAGCGCAGGGACTAGTTTAGAATTACATTTGCCCACTGCAATTGCAAAGCCTTGTACCTCATACGCGTTCGAAACGCGCGATTTACCAAATGCAATACCGACAATTAAAGATCCGGACATCGCAAATGACTCGCGATAAAATTTCCTTACTTTTCCCTTCTTCCAGAATTAAGGACATGCGTTTTCAATGACCGCTCTTGTCGGTAGTTGGATGGGTGGATGCGAGGACATAAGGACCGTTAGCTTAAGATTATCTCGAATCAATCTTATCTCGAATAGAATCGCACAAAATATTTCGTACTAATAAGCATACATTTGGGTCTAAATCCAGAAAGCGATGCTCGTATAAGGCAAATAATTAATGTTAAGTAATCTTAAGATTATCGATGCATTACAATCTCCTTGTAGCTAAACTTGTACTGAAAGCCCATTTAAGGTAAGCTATTAGTAAGCTATAAGTGAGGACGCAAAGATTACACTCTTAACCGGGGAAATCCTGGAGTTCACACAAAAAAATCACAACGCGGGAATACCGTACTTTATGTGGAACGTGGACTTCGATTGATTACTCGTAGACCACCAGACGATTCCGGTATCATCCGAATCGACTTCTGATTCGGCGCGAATCGCGGGTTCATCTTAAATAGCCGCGATGCGTAGGAGGTGCTCTCCTACAATGTCACGTGACGTTTCACTGACTAGCCTGTCCAAGAATACATCGACTTTGAATACAGGGATTTTAGTGGAAATCGACTCCGCCGTTCTTCCTCGCGACGGCATCTCGAACATTCTTGCTATTTTATGAAACTACGATCTATACGATCGGAATTCTCACCGGTTCGTCATCCCGCGATTGCCGCGAAGCGTAGCGCCTTACGAACCGAATTTGGGGCTGATAATGAACGGTGTTGTGTAAAAAAAAGCAGATTTGATACGATCGAATTCCTCTGTAAAAACGACACCGTCTGACTATTCAAGCAAACATCATCGATTTGTTATCGAGCCTTTCTTTGTACGACGTTTGAACGCTGCCTCCGTCGAAATCGCGGAATGGCATAATGTAGTAGGATATCTAATGCACTTTGCTTATCAGCCTGTTACTTTAGACAGTCGTATTTAAAGACGGAAATTTTAAGAGTGCATCAAAACGCGTAATTTTGTTATAAATAATCGCGACGTTACATCTTCTGTATTATAACTATTTAAAAAACTTAAAATCATCCAGTCATTGTATTACACCAAAAGGGACTTTAATCAAGAGTTTCTCTAAAACTTTTCTCGCTCCGGCCGTACTTCGCTGAGCAAACCACTAGAAATAGAGAAATCGACCGAAATAGAAACAGCGCGTCTTCGATCAGTCGTGATGAAAATTGAATGTCGGTTTATTCAGAAATCGCAACAAACATCGAGGACACACTTTACTTGCCGCGAGTTAAAAATCATATTTACAAGCTTAAAGTAAGTCACTTTGACTCCACGGAGGAATATTAAATCGACAAGAGTTACCAAATGTTTTTAGAAGACACGGAGAGTGCTAAGAGCGCATTTTTAATACGGGCTGCGCCTACATGCGTGTTATTTTAGGATATTGGATTTTACGCGTTTTTCTTAGAATACGTTTCCTTCGATTTGCTTCTTTCTCGTTCAATATGTATAAGAAATTAAGTTATGATTAACGCCGGTGTTAACTTTGCGCGACATAGATTTTCATTGAGCCGTCATGGCACCCTTGAGTTTCTTTTTGGGATTTAATCATTTTAACCGCGATGATCGCGTGAGCACGATATTTATTTGCACGAAAGATAGGTCATAGTCTGATCAGTTTTTGCGTCGTTAACTTCGCGCGAAGATAATTTTAGCCGCAATGCACCAATCGATAAAGACGGCGATTCACCGGATTACATAACTTGACTTGTAATGGCTTGCCCTTATTGGGGAAAGATATGTCATTAGAAAGGTAATGAGTCGCAACAAAATATAAAACAATAACGGAAAATGACGTGCACGTCACCAAAAAAAAAGAGAAAGCTTAGATGTATATGTGTACTATATGTAATGCTAAGAATAATATTTAAGGAAAGGCTATATGCCAATAAAAATATAATATAACTATGTCATATTAACACTAAAATACGCTAGTTCTTTACCCCTGGAATTCCGTTTATTAACGACACAAGTGCTATTGAAACAATCTCGAAATAAATCCCGATTTAAATTTCGTCTAAAAATACGCTATTGATTATCAACAATTCGCAACACATTGAGAAACAGTCTTATATTATAGTATTCCTGCAAAATGAATAAATTTTTAATTTTCTCGCAACCAAAAAAAGAAGATTTATCTGTGATGTTTAAACTGGACGATTATCAAAATATCTCAGCGACCAAAAGCGAAAAGTATAATTTTAGGACTTCAAAATAAACGGTTATCAATGACAAATCCCAATTCCCACCAGAAGGGAATTTCTTTTATTTAATTAAAAGACATATCTTGAAAGGGGAAAGATCTAAGCAAATTCTTGACTCTAACAATGCACTTATGCGTATATTAAAAAAGACGAAACATTAAGTATAATTCGTAGACATTAAGCATAGTTCCGATGAATCATACTATGTGGCATTATAATACAAATGATATCTAAGGTAATTAAGTTATTTTATGTCCGCCAACCGTGTATTGGCACTGTTGGCGGACATCTTCGGTATTATGGGCCCGCTACTAACTATTAATTGATAAGGAGCAGGAAATTTACCACTACTATTAATTGATAAGGAGCAGGAGGCTTACCTTAAGAGCATCTTACCTTTATCTTCATCTTTACTCCAAAATATTATTGTGAAGTATTCCGTGTGTTTACGTGTCATACTTCGAATAAATTCTAAAAATGATTCAATACTCTCTGATTGTCTTTCGAAGTAAAAAAGTTAAATGTCTCGTTGATACTGGATAAAACGACCATGATCATCCGTGCGTCCCGTAGACGTACATATTATGATGTAATGCGTATATACTGTAAGCATATGTCAGCATACGTAAGAATCTTTATGATGAATGTGACTTATGTTAGTAACCATCCGTCAGATTGATACTTGTAACTCGATGGATTATTGATGTTATTATACTCATCCTTTTCGGTTTATAACGTGCATAAATGTAATTATCGTTCTTAGATGCAACAACATTATATCAGGACATTTTAGATTGAGAAAGCGAATGCGTGTTTTCTGTATTAACAAAAAAACGAAAAATTTGTAATTGCATACTGAAATTATATACGCTCTGTTGATAAAAACTGTGCAAAATTTCATCTGGATACGGCTTACATTTTATCTGGTTCTATTTAATTCTGTATTTATGCAGCGCATAGAATTAGGCCCTACGCCATTTCTTGGCTGAAAGAAACAATAAAGTGAAATCGGACCCACATAGTGCGAGTGTTTTCTTTCGACTTAAGTTATACCAACCCTTCCAAATAATAGTTATACCGTCGAAACTTAATGATAAAATTAGGCGAGGAATTCAATTCTGGCTATAAGAAGTAAGAAACGATTTCAAATGCAATATTCTTATTTATTTGTCGGTCTCATGTACAAATTTAATAACCAGCATGCGCGAAGATTTTGTTCGAAATAACACATTCTTCGGAGCTGCATACACAAAGGTATTTCTTTCATTAGACTATAAGTATCTTATTAATGTGTCACACACATGTTTAAAATAATAATACGGCGAATGTCATTGAGGGAAATGGAGTTATATATAAATAGTGAAAATGCTAGTAGCACGCGAAACGGCAAATTATATGTATTTTCTTAAAACGACTCGAGAAGACACGACATTGTTGCTCTATCCTTAAATACATAAATACTATACATGTCTTTGCGATAATCGCAGCGTAAATATTACATAATGAGGCATGAAACGAGATGCAAAACGAGACACGCTTTTCAGCTTTGAGATAATCGCAATATTTGCATCTCGGGATATTGTTGTAGCTTCTCAACATCTTGTAAAGTGGATATACCTTGTTCCTGTAAAACATAATTTGAAACGAAATATGTCAATAAATAAACTTAGAATTTAAACATCCGGATTTTGATATTTAAATCTGATGTTCTTTCTATCTTCAAATTTTGAAATAATATTACTATGAAATTAATGAACATTGTTATATAACTGCACAGTGATTTCGCGTTAATTATCTCGAAGTAATTAAATTGCGGATTAAATTAAAAAACTTACATTATATTCTTTCCATTTCTCGTAATTGTGTCGCATATAGCCCACTATTTCCGGCATGTCGATAAATACTACGAAAAATAACAAATAGCAAAAATAACAATTCGAATATTAAGATTTAATGAGGAATCTAAAGTAATAAAGAAAACGAACCATCCCAAGCCTCGATCATATCGTTAATGATATAATCGACGAAACCAATTTGCGATTTCGGTATCGAACACGTCATTCTGTCGAACATTGGCATTACGACTGGCATTTTCAACTTTTTTTCCTCATCGGTCTGAAAATTATCAATAAATATTTCAACGTGGAAGTAGTGAATTATCTTCTCCGTATAAACAATTTTAGTTACTAATTATCAAAATCACCTGATTAAAATATTCCTCCGCGATTCGTCTCGCCCATTCGACGCAACGTTTCAATGGCCGCGTTGGGTTAGATACGTCCGCGCATTTAATCATCATTCTTTTAACTAGTATTACGTTATCTGGCTGTAATACTACAGTCATGTCCAGAGAATCTGAATATGTCTGTGAAAGATTTTTCTAAATTTAAATTTTCATTCATTATATATATTCTAAACATGTATTAGAACAGTTTAAATATAAAATTATAATCTCATCTATATTAGATATATCTATATTTTCTAAAATAATTTTTAAAATATTGCGAAACTGATTTTTAATCATTTATGTTTGAATGATAAGAATATGGAGAATCATATTGTTGAAGAGTGCAATTAGATTTTTTATATTATTGATAATCTATATAACTATCAATTAAGAAAGTAATAATGAGGATGATACATTACAAACTTTAATCTATAGTGAAAAATTAATAATGATAATTAATTGACACTTAAATTAAATACAAAATAAGATTACTAACAATTTTAACGTGAAAATAATAATATACCGTACCTCTTGACCGTCGCCAATTCTTGCGCTGCAAACATTCATGAACTTCGCCAGGTGCTCGAAGTGCTTCGTCATTTCGGTCGCCAAAATCATGTCAATGACATTTTGTCGTAACAGTTTGTATGCATCTCGCTCCATATTCTAAAGCAGACATTCAATCCAGTGTTACAACTTCAGCATAGTCTATACGTTCGCCTTTAAATTAGCGATTCAACGAACACAAAATAACTTACTTTAAAAATATTCACACTATCGTCGGACAATGATAGTTTAAATGTTAAGGCTGCATGATGCGATTCGAGAACTGATAAATCATTGTAGAGTATTGCCAAACGACTGTTGGCATTGCAAAGAAATTGACTGCAAATGAATTTAAATTCAATACCAGATTATCAATATATGTGTGTCAAGAGTTTAGATCTTTTTGAATGATAAGTACTAATTAAATTTTTATTAAATATTTACTTCAAAAATAATTAGACAATTCTGTCAAGTTTTTTTTCTAAAGTTTTGTGATTAAAATAAAAATCTATAAATATGTAACTTAAGCATATCATTAAAAAGCTACATTTTTGTTAATATAGCTTGTCTTATTTTTCAATATTGAAAGTAAAACATCTCACCTGGATCGTCCAGGATGATCAATATCGTGCGCTATGGCGGCTATTAGAGCAGCAACCTCGTCTAAAGGTTCTAAAATTTCTTTGAGCCTCTTTGATTGCATAAATCTCGCAGTGGCTTGCAAGACATCGGCCGCGTGCGTTGAGTTGTGATAGCTATTCTCCGCGTTGTAATTGTGTTCGATAATGGCTAACCAGTTCTGTAACGTTCTCTCATCGCAATGTAATATAGCGGGCACTTGATATAAATTCATGATTGTTAATCCCAAGAAAACGAGCGGTCTGTAATAAATTAAAACGCAAACAATTTAGGTAATAAACATAATACTCTTTTATACGAAAAAAATGCAGGACATCTGTTTTAAATTAATAATTATAAAACTGTTACAAAACATATCGTTCATGCAAAATGATGTTGATAGTTCACGTGACCCACCTTCTCTCCGTCAGTACTTCAAGCTTAAATATCTCGAAGTCCCAGTCGAGACTTTTGTCCAATATCTCCATAATTTCTTGCGGTCCCCGGAAATTTTTTACTTGCACGCGCGAATTGGCCGGACTGGTGATAGCCTTGATAGTGGATAGTCTCGCAGAATCCGATGACGACCTTCTGGATTCCCACGCTGTGCGCGGAGACTGTTAATCAAATAACGACAAAATATATCAAGAAAAAAAATCTCATTAAATTTCATAAATGCGTGATTTATATTTATTGCAAGTTTGTTATTTTCTTCATTCGAAACGAAGAACGCTAAAATTCTTACGGCAAGTAATGCGCCAACGAGATCCGTAGCAACTGGATCGCTACACATTGCTCTATCTTCCTTAAGATGCGGTACGTAGAGTTCCGTCGTCTTTAGGATATCGATTGCCTGTGAAAGACGTAGAAGATGTAGCAGCAAACAACATATATCTATTTAATTGGATAGACATGACTACAGGATATAAGCATTTCGATTAATCACGTACTTTATCGATCTGCGCTGCAGTTTCCGGATTAGTTGTATCCGTGACCGCATTCGAAAGTAACGTAATGACTTTAGTGATAGGAGCTTCCAGTTGTAAGGTATGCAATTTTTGCAAGCTGGACCGTCTACGGCCTGTTACAAAAAATAATCTTTCTCGTAAGGAATTATTGTACATTAAATTAGATTAAGATTACAATGATAAGAATAACAGATAGAATTTTTAAAAATAACTATGCGACTTAATATTATAAAAATTTAGAAATTACATACTATGTAACAGAATACTATAATTTAAATACATAATTTAAATCTTCAAAATATATCAGTAATTAATTAGAACAATAGACACATAAAGTCTTCGTATTAATCAGGCTATGGCAGGTGTGTTCCAGTTTTGTGCTATTAAATTTCTTGACATGTTTACAACGACAATATGTTGATATTGGTGCGATAACTCTTCAACGTAAAAATACGTGCCGCAAAGTGTGTCATAAAATTGCCGGTGACCTAATTCGCGCCTTTCAATGCGTTCATTTTTATACCAAAGCATAAACTGAGAAGACGAAATTTTCTTTATTGACAACTTTTTCTAATTATATTCATACAATTCGTTAATATTAGCGATAATATTTGTTTGATATTGTAGAAATACCTTTATCTTCACTTATACCAGATCTGACATCCGAGGATTTCCGCGCGTTCGTCACATTCGTTTTAAGAGGAGGATGCAACGGGCTGCTAATTGGGCTTATTGGCGTTGAATTTTCCGATAAATACGTAGTATCGTATACGTATATATAATGACTTGGTTTTCTGAAGATAGATATAATAATCGATAAAATTATAATAGGACAGTTATTATAAAATAATAAACAGAGCGTATTTCAATAATAATGATACTTTATAATGAAAAAGGTTGCTTTTTTTCAATAATTAGAACATGTTAAATGTACGAAAAACTTCATCGAATTAACACAAAGTAATGAAATTTTATAAAAAATATATTAAACTTTTTAGAAATTACTACATCAAGGAAACATACTTTAATGTAATACAGAATGGAATTATCCTGCAATTGATCGTAATCATTTGATTGTTTTTTCTCTTGCAATTCATATTTCCTTCGAATTCTCGGCCTTTACTTAGTTGCTGCTCCATAAGAGGAAAATTTTCGTAATATACTATTTCCGAGAGGTTTCTTCCCATCATCTCTTCTACCTTATATCCTAACAATTTTTCGCTGACTTTATTTAGAAACTAAAAGCAATGTAAAATTACGGTCTATGTATAAATTAAAAAAATAACGCACAATGAATAATGCATACTTATATGTGTGCAAAATATAGAATTTTTCTCATTTTAATGGAAAATATTGAAAATATATGGCTATATAAGATATAAAGATTGGATACAAATATATTATTCGCGATACCTGTACAATGTTTTTATCATTGGTCACATGCACCATATCGCGGCACCTGTCGAGTGCTAAATATAATGCATGCGCTGCTGCTAATTGAGTTCTCGGCAACAATGAGCTAGTATATATCCCTACTAATTCGTTTATTAATATACTTTCATGAGAACATTCCATCAGTGCCTGAAATATAAGCGAAACTAAACAAAGAATCCAATAGAAAACCTGTCTATATGCCTCGTTTATGTACTCTTAAAGCATTCTTATGTTTGAATAAACACTCACTCTGTTAAAACCTGTTTCTAGCAAGTTTAATGCTACAATATGGTCTTTCTCATCAAGCATGAAGTACCTAGAAGATACGTGAAATTCAAATGTTAAAATAAAAGTAAAAGTAAATTAAATTTTTAAAATTGACAGACTTACGATTTCTTTACGAGCGCGATAATGACAGAATTGTGATAAACCGGACTTGACCTAATCGCTCTGAAATTAAATATTCTTAACATTTCAAATAGAGTATGTAAAAAGAATGTGCACGTGTGTAAATAATTAATCACATTGTGAAAATTATATATAATAGAACATTTTTTAAATAAATTCACATTTTGAGCAAAAAAACCTTCTTCACAGATGAGAATTCATTAGATTTTATTTAAACGACCTGCCATACCTACAAATAGCATCACCCTCGGCAGCGTGATGTGCTCTATGATCGATAATCACTAATTCGTGAGCACGATTTTGAAAAAGTTCTAATGCTTTTTCCGCATCTTTTGCCATCGATACATTCCATCCCAATCTTCTCGCGATATTAGCAAGTATGTCCATTTGTTGGTCATCTTTGCTAAAGACTAATAATATCTGCACAATGAAGAAGTTTGACAGAAGTATGGAAAACGAAACTAGTGCATTAGTGACGCCAAAAATGTCTCAAAAAAAAATTGGATGTTTTTTGTAATTTCATCACAAATCGAACGTTGCTATACTTACTTTTACAATACTAGGAACGTTGGTTGTTAATAAATAATTACTAAGATCTTGAGGTCCTTTCTGTAAACAGAAGAAAAAAGTAATTTGAGAAGCTGAATAAAATAAATTTGTGATTAGAGAGATTTATCAGTTCTCTTTTTTTTTCATAATTTTAATGCATGTTTACCATGAGTAATACCTTTATTTGATCAAATCTAATCAGAGACTTAATATTAATGCATCGATATCAGTGCTGGTTACATACCGACTCCTCTTTATCTAGATATATCAATTCAAGTAGTTTGTAAATTTTCGCTCGACGACGCGCACGTGGAGATACTTCCACATTTTTTACGGTTCTATGATACGGAATTTGGTCTTTCATTTGCGACAATTAATAGCTGGATCGTATCATTCTCTAACCTGTGTATGTCAAATATTTGACAATAACAACGAAATTAGCAATTTGTACATTTCAAATTGATAAAGATCGATTTTAAAGAATAATTACCACTGCAAATTATTGCAAACTCTTGGCTGTTTTAGAAGCTATTTGTGCATACATATATACGCTAGGCGTTCCGTTACATGTAATGGAAGGAAATTTCTTTTTTTTTTAATATTGTATAGATATGATGTGTACGATCGGAGGAAATTATAAATTTTAAGCTGGAAGGCATCAATGACGCCTAGTGTACATTTACTACGTATTGAAGATACATCGGGCAATATTTTGCGACTTAAGGAAAGCAGTAAATTTACTACTTCTTAATACTCCTCAGAAAAATGAAATTATAAGTGCATAAAAATTATACCAGAAATGACGATTGATAATAATTTCGAACCCTAATATTGGTATACTACCAGTTCAAGCCACTGCATCTTATTTTTAGTGCATCCATTTCTTTTACATACGTCCGCACACTATACTGAAAGTGCTACTACATCATGTCTACGATTTTCTTCTTCGTAAAAATACTGTCACTAGTCTCGCCACACAGACATAAAGCATCAGACAAACATCTATTTTTCAATATACCTTATTAGCGTGAGAATCGTTAAAGCAAAATAGCAGTTGTATAAAAACAGTAGTTGTGTGGCAGATATTAATTATTCCGAATTATATTTCTTTTTACATTTTTTTCGGAATTAATATTTTAATTTAAAGATATGTTTTAATTTTTACAATTTTTTATCTGTTTTGTAATAAGTATTTCATATTTTAATTCTAATATTTAACTCTATCAAGTCGATAGAGAATCGCAGACGTTTAAAGAGAGGATCATTGTGACATTGATCATCGATCAATGGCTAGTGAGATCGATATATTCACTCGATGCATCAGAAACAGAAATCTGCGATAAGGTATCCATATTAGAGTTTCAGTAATGATAGTATATTTTGTGAAAAAGCCGGATAAAACTTTTTAGCTAACGGAAAAAACATTCATAAATAAGCGATATCGCTACAAGTTTATCGTGCCCTTTAAATAATGTGTATATACATATATACAGCGTAAGGATATTTTTAAATACCACATAATTTCATTCTGAAAAAAATTATTAGTTTTATTTTCTAAAAATTTTTTATGCATCCTTAATAATATTAAATATTCATCTTTAATAAAATTCGCTTGGTTAAATTTGAATTTTATTTTTAAATAAAATTCAAATTCATTGCAAACATCATAAATTTGTGAAATAAATTAAATTTTGCTGCGTTAACAATTACTGGTGGTTTGCTATACAGATACCATTTGAGTCATCATAGCTGGTCGCTTGCGAACCATTGTCGTGATCAAATATGGAATTAGGGAGAGAAATTTATGGTCAGTTGAGAATATTGCATATTCGATTTCTTGTGCACCCTGAGAAGATAACTGTTAATTAAAAAAGAGAAAACTGCACATTGGGACGAAAAATACGTAGGGTTTATATTCGTTTTTTTAATTGTTCGGCGAACGTAAACCATAGAAAGGGTAGAAAAGTTCGTTTACGTTCAGGTAGGGAAAATGCAACAGAACAACGGCTATCCTGCTATCGATTCGTCGCGAGTCACTTCGCAATATTAATCAACATCTCTTGTAGAAAAAATAACGGTGAATGAACGAGAGTGACAATTATTATTATCTTACATTCATTTCTAAAAAATAGCAGAAATCAACACATACGTATACGATAATGAGCCAAAAATTTTGCACGGAAGCGATGCGAAAATTCAATTCGTTCCATCAACAAGTTGATAAACATAAACGCAAATTGCCGGTTTAGCGTTTAACTTGGCACAACGTGCGCACTTTTAGCCTACAGTATCAAACATTGTAACTTTTCACGAAACACTGCTCCCACCGATAATTCAATCAGAATAATTGCTGTGCGTGACAACTCCGACAATTGTGTTTCGTTCAGCTCTGAATCATCGCTCGAGCTATAGAAAGTACGTAAGTACGAGCACGTTCGAGAGACAACGATTAACCGAGGGGAACAACAACGAAGTGAATAAGACAAAAGAGTGACATCGCGTTCGAACATGTTCCAAACTTCTGATTAACAAGACACTTCTGATAGCACAGACGAACTATAATTCTCACATTCGACGCTTCGAAGATCCGAAATCATTCGTAGGAAAATATTAGAAAGTTTATCGTGGGGTAACTTTACACTCTACAGGGGTTCCGAGCTGACGTGGTGCGTCGCACAATCGATTTTCCCACTTTGATTTTACTCAAACACGTGTAGTGCGTAACCAATTATTAGCACATTTTTCTTAACTGACATTTTCTGGATTGCCAGAAACGTGCACGGTAATAGCGTGTTACACATCCGCATACTTTAAGCGAGCAACTCGGACTCGACTACCGTTCTTTATCTGGCCGTTCATGCTTGTCTAGAGACAGTCTATAGACCTGTTTATAGTCGAGTGATGAGATCTTGACTCGTCGAGGGGAAGCGGCCAAATGAGAATTCGTCTTCACTGCGATTGCGCGCCGCGAATCAATTATTCAGCCGGCGCTTATGCCCGTGAGGTTGAAGAGAGTCCGAACAATTTTCATATTTAATCGACCATCGGGGAACAGATGACTCAAGCCGATCGAGCATTACCCTGTCGTTACCCCCGCGCGAAAACTTTGCAAAAAACTTCGTTACCATTGCGCGAATTATTGAAAGGGTTGGTCTCGGTGGAAAGCCACATCAGTGATACGCAGAAAAACGCACGTATATTTAGAATTTCTCTTCGCGAAGCTTTTATCGCGGGGAGGAGAGGCCTTGATTGTGAGTTTCCCGACGAAGTACCGTGAGAACGAAGAGGGCTGACGCCGAGAACAACTCTTCGCTAGATTATTCCCCCGCTTTTTTATCTCTTTTCTTTTTCTTTCCGCTACGTACAATTAACGATTGAATATTCCCTGCGAGCGGGATTTACGATGTCTCTCCCTTTTCGAGCTATTTATGTCCACACTTCCGTATGATTTTTTGTTTGATATTTCGATGAACTTTCCTTTCGTTTGAAAGTTTTCATTTCCTGTCTTCTTTTCATTACGTATTCTTTATAAAACCTGGAAAATTGCGCCGATACTTTATATTATTTTTAGAACGTAATATTATAGATAATTTTTAAATATTAATATTAGAGGTAAACTGATTTTTAATTGTTTGTAAACTTTTTCACGTAAAAGCCAAGAGAAAGACAAAAGAGGATAACAGAGTAGAGATATAGAAACAAAAGAATGATACATTTCTAAATTAAAAATAGCAAATTGAAATTAACATTTCGAGTTTGTAACATATGTGAATACACATTGTTAAAAGTATATTTACTGGTTTCTGTGAAGTTAGCACTTTATTTAAAAAAATAGGAAATTTTATTAACAGTTCTGCTTGCACCCGCAAAGTAAGAATATGAGGTGCTAACTTCGAGTGGAACATTAAGAACCGAAAAAATTGATTTTTATTATAAAATCTTATAATTCTCTCGAACAGAGTTCTTTAGTTCCTGATAAATTTTAATAACAGGTCCAAACATATTTTTAAATAAATACTTATTTAAGAGCTTAAATAAATTTAAGAGCTGGCACCACAAGTTTTACAAGAATGAATTTTTATCATTGAACTCTTTTGTTCTCGAAGAGTCCTACAGTTCCAGATAAGTCTTAGTGACAGTTCTGACCTGTAAACATTTTTAAACGATTTTTTAAACTAACATAAGTGCTGGTACCGCACCAAAAGAGTAAAGTATCTTTTAATAGCCAGATCCAACCGACTTTTTGGCATTTTCTGATAGTTCTACAATATTTCCGACGATTTATATAGGTTTCGATTAGAGTTTGGGCCTATAAATATTTTTTAACAATTTTTAAATTTGAGCGCTTTCACCACATCACAATAGTAAAGTACCTTTTAGCAGCCAGTTCCAACCGACTTTTTGGCATTTTCCGATAGTTCTACAATAGTTTCGACGATTTTTATACGTTTCTCTCATAATTTCGGTCTTTAAGTATTATACTTTTTAATAATTACAAGATTACAAGATTCGTATTACATTCGTATTACAAGATTCATACTTATGTATCGTGTCTCTTGAAGAACAGACATAAAGATAAACTTAGTAATGCTTGATATCAACGTGGTACGATGAATGAGTCGAGCAAAACAAATAAAATGGAAAAGGTTATAAGCACCACAAGGTGGAAGTAATAACCTAGTGACTATCGATAAGTAGGCTATCGATGATCAATTAATGAGTAGCTGAGAGTGGGAAATTGAATTCCCAACAATTATATTTGTTAAAATGTACTTAATGACCGGAACTCTGAACGAAATCTATAAATATCGTCGGAACTATTATAAAGCTATTGGAAAATGCCAAAAAGTCGGTTGGATCTGACTGTTAGGAGATACTTTACTCTTGTGGTGCGGTGCCAGAGCTCAGATTAAAAAATTGTTCGAAAATAATTAAAGCCGTACTCTGATCGAAACCTATATAAATCTTCGGAACTATTGTAGAACTATCGGAGAGTGCCAAAAAGTCAGCTGGCTGCTAAAAGGTACTTTACTCTTTTGATGCTGTACCAGCGCTTAGTTTAAAAGATTGTTTAAAAATGTTTAAATGCCGGAATTGTCACTAAGACTTATCCAGAACTGTAGGACTCTTTAAAAACAAAAGAGTTCCTAATAAAAATTAATTTTTGTGCAACTTGAGATGCCAGCTCTTAGATTTAAAGTTTATTTAAAAATATTTAGTGTCCCCCGAACTATTATTAAAATTTATCAGGAATTATTGAACTCTTCGAGAACTATAAGATTTCATAATAAAAATCAACTTTTTCAAATCTTGGGGTGCTATGCGAAGTTAGCACCTTATATATATTTTTTTCAAGCTAAATCACAACGGAACTATTTATAAAACCTAGCAGGAGAGAGAACTGTAGAACTATTGCGGGTGCAATCAGAACTGTTAATAAAATTTCCAATTTTTGGAAATGAGGTACTTCACCAGCAAATAGTCTCTTTATTAAAATATTAATGATATCACTGAAATTAAAAGGAAATCGATAAACAATCGACGAATATATCGAAATTCAGTCTCTTATCCATATTCAAAAGTATGAAGTTGTACAACCTAGGCGATTCTTATCTTTGATTACGAATGGAAAAGTGTCTAGATAGCAGGCCTCTGATTAATAGAAATGTGATAACGCGTGCCTACGTCACAAGCCACGTCACTTATCGTCAAGTGCATCATCTTTATGCGATATGAGTCTCTATATATTTAGCTGAATATCCAATAAGATATAATCCAATAAGATATCGTTATATCTTATGTTGTATCGCTCGATCAGTTATAGAAAGTAGATAATCCGAAGTTTATTATATTAATATAATTAAATTAACTTAATAATTCTGTGATTTGAAGAATTATTTATTTTAAAAGGAACGTAACGGAATTTTTGCATATTGTAAACATACCGATTATTTATGGAATAGTACATCGGATAACAATATGAATAATTTACTCGGTTAACTGCTTGATGTTCCATCAAGCAATTTATACAAAATAGAAAAATGACATTTAAAAAATTTATATCATTGAATAATATTTAGTAACGGAAAGTAACTTACGACAGTCAAGTAATCGCCGTTCTCATCGTGGGTGCTGTCCTCGAAGGGTGTTTTTTCATTCTTTTCAGTCACAATGTCAAACGCATCCGTCTTACCTGAAACAATCGCATCGAATACTCAATTTATTATAATCAAACTCGAAACACTGACGGATATTCTTTTGAACAATCGATAATTCTTAGCAACAGGTAGTTGCTAAGCGTGACTATAGCATCGTAATTGAAGATCTATCGTCATTAAAGCCATATGTAATAAAGCTGGTACTCGCTATTCATGTATATTAATTTGTATATGTATTGTATCGGACATTTTCCTAACCATGCTCAATCTATTAATTAACGTATTTTAGTTGTCAATGCATCAGTAATTATGATAACGAAGCTTGTTAAAGATACATTTACGTACTATATGGACGTATCTTATGGGATTTATGGGTCACAGTAGCACTTATTGCAATTAAAAGTCAATTGAATTTAATTGAGAAGGTAGATTAATCGTTGCTCCAATTTTTTGAGAGATTGTTCTACTTACAGGACGTACTTATTACAAAATAATTACATAATGCGTGCCTTACAATGTATTTAATGGAATTAAGATGGAAAGTTTAAAAGATTGGATACGATCATTTACGCACCGAATAAATGATCTGGAAATAATTCATCCTCCAAGCTGTCTTCGTCTTCGCTTGGAAAGAAATACTCATTCGGCGGCGATGCCATATGAATTATGTTTTCGGCCTTGGGGTCATTGAGTTAAACGGAGCTATGTGATTTCACACTGTTTGAAAATATATTTCTTTGTGTCTGCTTTCATTACATTGACAGTGTTATATTATTACACATCATTATTTATATTAAATATTCGTCAATGTGAATTTTTCTTTCGAAAATTCACTGAAATCCGCAATAATAAGACAAGTTTTTACATTTTTAGAAATTAATTTTTTAATTATTTCGCGCGTTTAGTAGAATAAAGAAGTTTTACGCTTTATGGGTGTATTATTTGCGCAACGTCTTCTGCGCCTGACTCCTATTGTCCTTAGTTTTTCCAATTTTTTTTTTTATTTATAAAGAGTCTTTGTAGTTTGATTTGTTGTGTATACGGATTTAATTATTTAATTTTCAATAAATTTGTTATTAATTAAGGGGACATTTTTAATTATATTATTATTAAAAGCAATATATTAATTTTTTCTTTTCTTATAATAATAAATTAAAAATATATAGTATTAATATAACAGCAAATTATTTCCCACATAGAAATTGATATTTTGTTATAAACATTTGCATTTTTGTTTATCAATGCATTATACATGTTTTTTTTCATTTATTAAAAAAATGGAAGTTATTTTATTTGAATAAAAATATAATAAAATTTGTTATTCTCGGATATATGAATATGTAAAAAAAAGTTAAATTTACGTAATTTACATATTTATACAAAACAAATAAATTTGTCTTTGTAATTTATAAATAGCACAAAAAGATTGTGTACTTAAAATATGTATAAATATAAATATATTGTATGTTAATTCCAAGATATTATAAATGTATTTAAATTAAAATGTAAGACATTCAGAAATTATTTATTATTCATCAAGTTAACATATACTAATGAATCTTAATTAATGTAATCAAAATATTATCAATTATTTCAATTCTTGAAATGCTAAGTAATTTGTCTAGGTTTAAATAAGTTGCTCAATAGATTATTTTCGTTCCAAAGATCAAAATTATCCAAAAATAATCGTACAATTTTTTAACAGTGAATTATTTAAAAAATTTTTTGTTAAAAGTAATACAAAAATTGTGTCTAACGTATACCCATTTTTATGACAAAGTGGAGATAAAATTAAAGTTGTCTTTATTAGCTAAATCTCTTCAGAATTTTGTTAATTTTTCGCAGCAAACTATTATCAAATAAGAGATATTACTAAAAATTTCACATTTTTAAAAATCTTTAACCGGCATTTATGTTAAATAAAAGAATTAATACATTCTTTTAGCATTAAGTTTGTCTCATCACACCACATTATTTAAATATGTTTAAAAATGTTTGAAAGTTAATGACATTCGCTCATACATAACACATGCACTCGAAATGATCAGTTTCGTGAGATTTCACAATTAACAACACTGAAATACAATTTGTTCCGACGTTGTTTGCGGGCATTAAAATCACGAGCGGATTAAAATTACGACGATAAAAATCGGCATACACGTGTGCCGAACGATGTGTCGTTTGCGGCCCAAAGACAGCGACTGACCGAGAGTACCGAATCGACCAAGTTAAAATTCTACTTGAGAGTGACTGGCCCCAGAAGAGCAAACGCGATAGCGTCGTCGGGGAGATCAGAGATACTGCAGGTCCATTTAACGCGCACACAGACAGAAATATGCATCGCGTAAAATTGAGTTTCAGAAAAAGTAGAACAAGATTTCCCGAAGTAAATGATCATTTTAGAAATAAAACGTCACTCAAAAGAAGAATCATCATTATTATGCATGAAAAAGTAAAACATACACAGAGGCGATAAATGAAAAAAATTAAAGATTGAACATTCTTTGATGTTAAGTCCACAAAAAATTACTGAATTATTTAAAAAATATGTATATTAATATAGCCATGGTCATACGCAATTGAATTTAAAAAAATAAAGTCGTTGATCTGATCAGATAAAAAAAATTTATGTGTATACTGATATATGCTCTACTGTATTAATATAACTCTACTAAATATTTAAATAACAATCATGTTGTTTCAGTCAGAACGAATACGTTGCCATAGACATTTAAATGAATTCATTGTTAACAATCTTCGATCTGATAAGATAATTCAAACTACTTGTACTTTGCTTACGTATCTACAAAAACATCGTAGATATTATCGATGTTAGCTAAACGACTTACACAGGAGTCATGTTTACCGATTTCACATGTGAACATTAGTGAAATTAATCTAATTAATTAATTAATTAGAGAGAAAGAAAAAATATGCGTATATGTAATCATCGATGCTGATAACATATAAATATTGTTTACAAATTTAGATTATATAAAATGTAATCGGCAATCGAATAATGTCTTCTACTGTTTTATATAGATAGCTTTACATAACAATTAATCCAATAATTAACTAACGTTGCGCTACTTTTTGATCGTCCTCTTCGGCGATAAAATTGTGGGACTTGTGTGTGTCGAACGCGAGATACAGACTGTCTGCGTCCCTGTCGAGCTCTGTTGTAGTATCTGTAAATAATATCTACATGTAAATACTTATCCAGGCCTATCTAATTTGAGCTCCAGAGCCAAAATACAAGCCATCGACACAAAAAATTCAATGAGTAAGATTTCATGGACTGTAAAGTGTTGATAAGCATCACGACGATCAAACGCGTATCAACACTTTACAGTCACCGAAATCTTACCCATATTAATTTATTTGCGTCAATGGCTTTGTGTTTTAGCTCCGGAGCTCAAATTGGACAGGTCTGTACTTATCGCTAGTAAGCTAAATAAATTAATGTCTTAAAACACTTAATAAATTTTCTAGAAAATCGATTAAAGTACCCGACATGCATTTACATATACAGATGATAGAAATATTATACATCATATCTGTATCTGACAATATATGATATTGATACTCGAACTGAATTTAATGTATATAAGTTTGTGCTTATGTGACTGTGGAATATTTATTAGCAAATCACTGCATTATAACAATAATATTAAGAAAAAAACGAATAGAAGACCTCATTTATATAATTCCCTCAAAACATGCACGCACACGACATAGGCTATAGCAATTTAAAATAATACCTAATAAGCCTCAATTTCTTCTCATAAAAGTTACAAAAAAAATGATAGCCGTTATTTATAAATAAGTACGTCCTATTAAATATCTAATGATAAAAGCAATCTGAAAATATAGTAATTATATAGATAGCTCTCACAATCATCATATATTTAAAAGATAGGCAAAAGTTCTAGTTACATATTGTTGTTATAAGTTTAGAAAACGAAGCGAAATTGGAAAAAGAAATTTGTTGAAGAGTTAAACAAATTATTGTTGAAACACACACACATTAGTGAATGGATTATTGAAAGATAATCGATTCATTTAAAGAATTACAGATATAAGTGTAGAATTGGTACAAGTGATGAAATTACAAAAGTCCTCTTGAAAGCGTTGGAGAACAATTAACCTTCGTCCTAGAATCAATCCTTGAGAACGAAATATTATACGGCCGCGGCTAGTATGACATTGCGTTGCGCAGACTCCTAAATCGAAAAATTAGAAACGCATTGCTACAAGTTGCTCCCTTTCGTACATCTGATTAATTCATGTCTCGAACGATGACTCCAGTCGACACACGCACGGCGTGGTCAGTCGTAGACTAGGTCAAGGAGAATGACTGTTACCTGAAATCCACCTTCCCCGTTCTTCCTTCCCTTCTCTTTAATGAAAGGCATCCATCAGACGGACGCACAGTAATACGATTTCGATTGATTGTTCAACTTTTGTTAACGTCAAACCATTATGATCTTTATGATTAGAAAGTTGGAGGAAGAAATAAAAATTTATTTGAACAATAAAATCTCGTTTGACCGTAAAAACATCGAAATAATAATTTTCTTCAATTATAATGAAACTTCTTATTATTGTTTAATGTCTAACCATGCTATACTCAGTAGTTCGAAAATGTCTGACCATGCACTCAATAGTTTGAAAAGTTAAAATAATAATTGACGATTGATCATTGTAAATATCAAACAATTATATACATATCTTTTAACTAAAAGATAGTTTCAATATAAATACTCTAAGATTCGTATAAAAAACATTGTGTTAAGAAACAATAAATAAGAAATAAAATAGATATAAATAAAATAGATATAAATAAAATAGATATAAATAAATAGCTATTTTCTATGACAGTTACAAACTTATGTTTTATATTATCATTTGAAAGTATCTAATAATATACAATGAAGTTCTGAGTATTATATTACATTTATGTATTTGGTGTAAATTTCTTTTTGCCATAATTATTACGCAAATGCATATTTATGTAATTGACATAATTATGAAAATGATAACAATAATGTAGATTTTAGACATAATATTATATACGTAAAAAATACTTATATTGGAAATTCTAAAAGCTTTCTTTTGCTATCAATTGAAGCATTTTATTAGTTACTTTTATCACCAACTGAAGCGTTGAAATATGTATGTCCAAGATATAGATTAAATTAATGCAATACAGAAAAACAGAAATAGTTATTTAAAAAGCAAATTCTGTAGGAGAGTGTAACGTTGCTCCAACCAGTCGTAAACAGGTTATACTGAGTAAACACAAAGAACATAATCATCCAGATGTCGACCTTCGAGAGAAGATTACTATGCTTCAACGTTTGAAATTCCCCAATCGTATATTATATATATCCAAGAGCCGAATACGTGCAAACTTGATTACATTTTGCAATCGAAAGGAAGCATTTAAGTTTCGCGTCAAAAGGATTTAGTTACAGAGACGAACATACGTTGTTTGTAAATTTTTATTTTACAGTGCTAATCATTAAGAAATAATTAATGTGGATTGCGATCGATACATTATTTATATCTCTATATTATTTATTGATCAAAATTATTAAATAATCAATTAATAAAAAATATAATTTTTAAATCTATTCTATCGTTATGTTTTTTCATAGAAAATCATATAGCAAAACATTTTTTTTTTAATTTACGGTTGCATGAAGTGTGAAATAAATTATGAATCGTATCTATCTTCATAATAAATTTCCAAAAATTATAGCTTTGTATTGTTATATAAATCATAATGTAAATGTCTGTCCAATTGTCTACATCTTTTATAAATTATGATTTTCAAATTTAACCTTACACGAACATGGAACAATTTATTTCCTGGTAAAATCAGAAACAAAAATATGTTAGAAGAAAAAGAGTAACGTACCGCTTGTAACGATAGAACTGCTAGTTTCCGACGATATACTCTTCTCCTGCTCGACTTTGCCTTTCATGCACTTCAGTATACTAATCTTGCATCCCATTCTTAAGACGAGCTCTCAGTTCGCGGTGGACCTCCTTGTTATTTCTCACATTGTCGGAAATTACGAAAAGCATCCGGCCAGATTCTGAATCGTCAATGACAGCCGCGACAGTCGTTAGGTTATCTTTCATCGAAGGCGATTGGTAGAAGCAAAATCTCCTCTTTTTCATTTAGAAAAAAAATAAGATTGCTGAGAATTCAACATTATTTAAATGAAACGTGTGCTTACCGTGCACGCGTGTGTGTAAAAATGCATGCTCATGCACCATATCAATTTGCTTATCTCGAGACCGAAGGAAACAGTCCTCTGCGCACTGATTTTGCATAACCCAAACATTGATTGTGCGAATACTATTTTACATTAATTAACGTACATAAAAGATTGCGCTAATAAAGCCGGGACTAAACCACTTCAGAACGACATGCTAAATCGCTAAATTACTCGATTAAATAATGAGTACCGATGAAATTTATATTGCATCAACTGGGATTTTTTCAATCACTTGGAATTTTTCACTTTCAAACAGATTTAATAAACATTCGTAATGTTTACAATACGCGATAGTTGTTAATTATTCATTAAAAAGCCAAATAAAACGTTTGCTCTCGTCGAGACGAACAGAAATTTTGCGAAAACTCTGCAACCGTTAACGATTAAATCAGCATTGAACGTGCGTCAAGACCGAGGCGAAGATTTCGCGTGTACGAGGTCATACGTCAGTGCAATTTTCCCAGTCAGCTTTATCTTATCTTCCACCGAAAGTGTCTACATATAATTTAAAAGTTCCGCGACGCATCTCAAATAGCTGTATCACTTGGCAGCCACAATCCTCGGCATGCGCAATTAGAGACATTTTGCATGAGATAGCCGTTCACGTAATTCGTCCGATTACGCGTTGTGTGGGCATGAAATGGGCAAATAGTGTTGTGTGCATAATTATCGGAGGCACTGTTTTCATAGTGATACAAGTCTGTAGTTCCTATACCAAGATACGGACATTTAAAGTTTAAAGTTAAAGAGACAGATAAGACTTTAAGATAATAATCTTTAATAAATAAAAGTTTTTATTTTTTTGCTATCTTGAAATGTGTTATGCTCACGTAAAAAGAACGATATAAAAGTATACTTATATTAAAAATAACGATTGCAGCTTTTTTAAATAAAAAGGTAATCCAAATTATTTTTACTTTAAATTCAATTTATAAGATATATCTACAAGTTAATAAATTCAATTGTTAAATATCTGTGCAATAGCATTTATAGTAATTATTACTATTAAGCATATACATATTAATTATTAATATTAAATTTTGTTTATTGCCTTACAACACTAACATTTAAATTGAAAAATATTTATTCAAAAATACGATGACTCTCTCCTGCTGAAATAAGATGTATACGTTCGATTTGGTGAATAAAAATACACTTGGCTTGTTCGATAAAGAAGAATAAAGCCGTTAATTACCCTCGGAAATAAATAATGATATCAGGCCAGTACGTACGTTTGTACAAGTATGTACGTACGTTTACTGAGTGTGCCTATCACATGTTTTTTAACACAATGTGTCAATCGTAGGTCGTCCAAATGAGTCTCTGCTCTAGAAGAGGCGATCCTTACATCCGATAAGATCAACTTTGTAGTCTCGTTAAACTGCAGTGCAGAGAAATTTTTTCTTCGAAACGCTTGCCTCGCGCTGAAGTAGATGGGATGCAAGTAGGTACGGGACACTTGGTCAGATACGGCTCCGCGCTAACTCCCGATGCGTATTCGGCATATTCAAGCGGCGTTTATTTCGGCGACTGAAGCGAATGTAGTGGGACAGAGGTGAAAACTTTTCGTTGAAGACTTTCGTGATGTCACGTAACGATTGCGATGACGACGATTTCACAGTAGGCGAACAGTAGGAATCGCGGATACTCCTTTGTCAGGCGACACGGCGCTTCGAGGTGTGCGCGAGATTTTAATGAAGATGGAATCGGGTGTAGGCAGCACAATGGCCTCAGACTTACTGGCTAAATTGTGCGATTTCACGAGGACGTCTTTGAAATCTCATCGTTCAAAGTCTTCTTGTCCGTCGTCATGCATCTATCTCATGTTTTTACTTAAAATAATGCAACAGATATTTGAATAATATTCATAAATATGTACGAAGATACAGTATATGAAAGATCTACGCGTGTTTCAATTATAAGCGGTAATTTCAAACTAGTAATACTCACGGACAATAGAGGGAGGGATAAGTAGAATTTGCGAGTAGCAAATACAAGATATCGAGGAATTATCACTGTAAATTTAATCGCTTAACACAGCGTCGTTTTTTATAAGGCGACTATTTAGGATCGTTTTAGAATTTCCGTGACGTAAGTTATCTTTACACAAGTGCTTATCGTGCGTTTATATATCTGTTTTATTTCTTATCCGCTGCTTTTTAATGCAACGCTTCTAGTACTTTAATGTAAATTCTCAATTTCTGCTCGCAACTTAAGATAAGTAAATGCATTCGCAAGAACAATTGAGATTGTTTTGTATAATAACAATTTTTTCATGTATATTATTCACATTCTATCACATTTTATGTGACAACAGTCTTTTATCTTATAAATATATTCTTATGTATTTTAACAAAAAAAATTTTATCTTCTTGTCTACAATAATTTTCGACATTCTATATATTTCTCTAATATAGATTTATCCTTTATTTTATACAGATTTATCTCTTATTTCTTAATATTCTTAAATCTTGCAATTTTGCAATTTTCATTTTGCAAAAATCATTTTGCAAATTTCGCAATAGTTAACGAGATATCAATTACTAAAAATTGTCGAATATATATATTGGTTTTCAATAATTTTTTACTCAAATACTATCAACTTTATAGAAAAACAACAAGAGACAAAAATTGCTTATTTTCTTCTCAAAAAAAGTTCTGAGAATTTTTTCATAATTTTTTAATACCGTATTTTCTCATGTTGGTAAAAATAGTTGCCAATAAGAAAATGCAGTACTAAAAAGTTGATAAAAAATTTTGAAAAAATTCTTAGAGTTCTATGAGAAGAAAATAAACAATTTTTGTCTCTTGTTGTTCTTTTCTGTAAAATTGATAGTGTTTGAATAAAAAATTATTGAAAACCAATATTCGGCAATTTTTAGTATAATATCTTGTTAATATCTTGTTAATTACTGCGAAAATTGTAAAATGGTAGATGACTTTTCGACTCAGTTTAGTTCGCTCTATCTGCAAAAAAGCGCTTGGCAAAAGTCTCGCAGGATACCCTGTATATGTATACATATAAACAAGTTTCAATAATTTCACTTATCTTACCTTGCACTTATTTACGAGTATCTAAATATAGTTTTAACTGCCGTTTTTATTACTCATATTAAGTCGCATTTTTCCGTAATATCATTGTGGAATTTATGAAGAAACAATTGTCATGCCTTCTGCTAATAGTAGCATTCAAATGTTCGATATTTTTATATCAATGTCTTCGTCCATTCAGAACGCGTGATCCGTCATCTGAATTTTATTTCGGCGAGAATTATAGGTCCTTAGGGAATGAAATTCGTAATCAAGTAAAATTACACGTGACATTATGCAAAATTGCGAAGAGAAAAGTTCCAATGGATCGTTTGAATATACATACAAGGTTGGTTATTTAAAAATTTTGTTAAACATAAAATCAGTAGCTTGCAATCTTAATTATACTTTACTCTTAATTATTTTAGCTATTTTAATTATACTTTGGAAATATTATTAAATAAAAAATTCATTTTAGCACTTATAAAAAATGAAATAATTAAGATATTTAATTTCTAAAAATTTATTTGTAGATTTGATAAGTAGAACAGAGATTGTGTTACTTCTGTTTAATAACCTCTTATACCAATTATTATAATTTCTTTTTTGAAAAGAAATAATAATATCAAAGATATATTTTTAATGAAGGTGCTATGCCGCGAGAAAAACATAAAACCTTTACCAACAATACAAATGTATCTGCAAAAGAATTGCTTGCGATTTTGTGCCGATTATATAAATTTGAAAGACTGGTTGCCACTATTGAACAGTATAATGGAAGATCGAAGTCTGTCCAAAATTTATATATATAGTCAATGTCGCAATAAAAAGATTAGAGGAAAAATGGACATAGAACAGAAACTTATAAAATTATGGTAATTGAAAATATGTTGAAAATTTAATTCGTGATATATTCCTTTTAACATCGCGATATTAAACGGTTTTAGTAATTAAATGGAAGAATTATTATTTGTCTTGAAATAATAAATATTAAATCATTTTTATAAGATTCTTATATGACTATAAGTGATTTTTGATATAGATTTATAAAAAATTATTTGAAATTCCTGATATAATTTTCTCTAAAAGTCTCTTAGATTTTTAAATCTTTTATGTAAATGTTTAAAATACTAATTAAAATTGTGACAAAAAGACAAATAAATTACTTTTTTACAAAGTAATTTCATACACTCAAGAGCAATGTAAATCTTTTATATAAAAAATAATTAATATATAGAGAATTAAATCTTATTTTCAATAATTTTAACATTTTTTCAAAATAATCATTGTTACAAAAAATATTTGAACATTTGAAAAGTAAAATTAAATACTATGATTATTTGTTTCTTTTGGATACTACTCGCAGTAAGTTTGAGCTTGCAGGTGACGCCGCGACAAAGAGACAATCAAAAGAAGAATTAAAAAATATGAAAATGGCAAAAAACGATGATATAAACTCGCAAATCGTAAAATGGCAAATGGATTGGCATTCTGCTCGCACATTCAGGAGATGCGCACGAAAGGACCGACGGCAGCCAGTATTGTACACGAACTGTCTTCTACAATGCTTCGTTCATTCCGTCGCAGTCTGTCTGAAGAATTCGTTGATGATTACCATCCTCACACTTGATGGTATCCCTCTGGCACCTAAATATCTAAGGATCCTTGCTGATGGCTTGGCAAATAATCGTAATCTGCAAAACTTGTCATTGGCCAGATGTCGAATAGGTGATATGGGTTCGTTGAAATTTGTAAAATATTTGAATTTTTCAAACAACCAATATAAATCTGGCATTATATCTACGTATTTCAAGTACAACTTTTTATTATAAATTTCTTTATAAATTTATAAACCTTTATAATTTCAACTAATGTAAAAGAAAAATGAAGATAATAATATATTTGTATCTTTTTTATAGGATGTTATATGTTGTTGGAAAGTTTGCAGTGTAATTCAAATCTTCATGTTCTGAATCTATCGTCATGCTGCCTTACTAATAGAAGTGCTACGTATTTGTCATTTTTCTTCAAAAAGAGGAAAGCAGATTTGTTGCAAAATGTTTGGAAGGAGTCAACATTATCTCGTGATGCTCATACAACGGTGGTAAGTATATCAAGAGAAAAATTATTATTCTAATTAAGACGTCACGTTTTTAATTTTAATTATTTAATACATTTTAATGCATTCGCATTTCAGGAAGAAGGATTGCAAGTATTAATACTTGATAAAAATTACCGATTTAGTGATATTGGTTTGAAGCAGTTGATACGTATATTGAAAAATGACTTTTGGCTCAAAACATTATGTTTACGATGTTGCGGAATTACTCAACGCGGAGGAGAAATTGCATTGGAACTTTTACAAACAAATAGCGTACTTATGCAGATTGATCTCAGGGATAATGAAGTGTCGGCCGATATATTACAAATTATTCGCAAGTTTCTAAAAAAAAGGAAAAGCAAAGGGGAAAGAATACCAATGAAGAAAAGATTATTGAGCCACAAACACTTCCTTGTACAAGATATGGTTCCTAAGAATAGATCTTGTCAGCATGTATCAAAAGAGAACAGATTTTTCAAAATTCAAACTGTAAGTTGTTTAAATTTAATAGCGATTAGAATTACGCAAGTAACTGCTAGTAAAAATATTATACATTCGATTTATATAATATACTTTTCTGTTTTAGCATGCTCAAATAAAAATGCAGAAAGATAGCATTTTACAAATGCAAAAAACAAGACACGTATGCAAGCCGAAAAGAAGTGATAAAAAATATAAATTGCACACTGCAGTGAACAAAAGTCGTATCAAGTGGTACAAAGCGGACGAATTAAAAAATCGCTTATCTCTCATGATTGAACACAATCAGAACTTAATACGGGACTTAGAAACGAACACCAATTTTCTATTGGAGGAAAGAGATCGCCGTTTGAATGCCGAAGAAGCATATCATAAAATACAACCCCGACTGAGGAATCTCAAAAATAAAATTGCTATGCAAAATTCTATTCAATCAAATATGCGTTACGAAAATCAAGTTTACGCGAATCTACAAAACGTATTCAATGATTTGAAAATATCTACAAACGGGAAAATATTAAGAGTGGATGACAAAAGTCTTAGCGAAGAAGCTAACGAAAACAAAATTAAATCTAATGTTTCTTACAATAAAAATCAACCGTTTAAAAATGACATTGCCCAATTTTTTCACAAAAGATAGAATTGTCCTAAATAAAATCATGGCATTGATAATTTAAAAAATTTATATCTCGTGTAATTGTGTTATATTGTATATAATTTAATGTGAAATTTATTATATGTAAGTAAAAATTGTACGAATAAATAAATCAATTACCTTAATTATGTTTCTTATCTATATACTTTTCTAGCATTATTTATATTTATTCTTATGATTTATACATAATAATTATAATTATAGTATATATAATTTTACGTTTATATAACGATTTATTACACACTAAAATTCTAATATATTTTTGGATCAGTCAACTCTGCGGTAATTTCATTATCTTTCTTCGTTTTATATTTAAAAGTATATTACATAAAAATCTTATTCTCTCTGAATTAGGTACAAGTAAGGGCATCTATATCAGTGAACAAAGAACGCGAGCTCCGTTAATCGGATCAATAGCCTGTACCGAAGTAGATACGTACATTATCTTCACAATGTTTCCTACGACTGGTGTTCCCGACGATTGATTTAAATGTACTTATAGTCGGCAATATACCGTTGTACTGTTATTACCATCAAAGAAAATCGATTTCTGTGTATAATCCTAGAGGATATAACCGAAGTAGATACGTACATTATCTTCACAATGTTTCCTACGATCGGTGTTCCCGACGGTTGATTTAAATGTACTTATAGTCAGCAATATATCGTTGTACTGTTATTATCATCAAAAAAAATCGATTTCTGTGTATAGTCCTAGAGGACATATATTACAGAAGAAGATACAAGATCGACGCTTGATACTTTTAGAGTTCTTGATACTGATTTTAGAGAAATAGTATCTAAAATTTATGTTCTCCGGGAAGAAATAAAAACTAGCAGAAAAGACTTATCAAATATATATTGTACAATACCTTATGCAGTATTTTTTATAAATATAAATATATTTGCTTTGTACACATACAAATAAAGAAACAGAAATCCTATACGTAAAATAAAAAAAATTTCTTTTTGTTTCCATAAGTTATAAATTAATTAAAAAATATACTTCTTCTATCTTAATTCTTCTAGCGGAAATTAATAAAACTGTTTAGTGTATTAGTTACATTTAATTTATTAATTATTTTGCAAAAAATGAATTGGAATATATCTTTTTTATTACATAATGAGAAAATTACTGGTAGTTTTAATCTATTATATAAAACAGACTATGGCTTAATGTTACATTTTTTTTCTTTTTATTCTTCTTTTCTTCTGAAATCTGATTTTTCTTTTATAATTCTTTTGCAATACAGTATACTAATTAAATAATATTAAACTATATACATACATAATTCGGGCAACAAATAATTTTAAATAAAGCTTACAGATAGTACAAGCTGCATTATTCAATGTACGTTTGTCTTTATTTACTCTTATTTAATTTTATCAATGATTATTATAAATATTTTTTTTTGAAAATAATAAATACCGAATTATATTAAAAAGATTCACTGAGCAGACTTCGCTATATCTAATTTTAATTTTAGCTTGCTACTGTAATTACTACGATTAAACAAGAATCTCAATTCCTTCGTGATTTATCTTGGTAAGATAATAAGGTTCTCTGACTTAACATTCTTCAACTACTTCGTCGGCTACTTTTCCCTCATAATCTCCCCGCGCGATCGCATAAAATTACTCCTTCCCTTCTGATTATTTTGGCACTGGCGAACAAACGCTGGAAACTTTTCAACCCCACTGACGCGGGCTTATGCTAATGATAGGAATTCTAATCGCAGATTATAATTGTTAATTCGTTAAATGATCCACAACTTTTGTGTATTTCCATTTTCCTGCGTAATTCCATTTAAAACTCGTTGACCTATGTCCGGTAATAGTGTTTCTTCTTATTTATATTAGCCAAAAAATTGTATCTAATTCCGTAAAATAATATAATCTTTAAATCATTATATATATATTATTAAAATAAAAAAAATAATTGAAATTTACATTTTATATTACAGACTCTATCTTAAAAATTTTAACTTCAATATTTTATATTATTGTAAAAAATGTATAGTTAACAATTGTATATTAATTAATTGTAAAAATAAAAAAAAGTAGTACAAATTGTAAAAATAATTAGTATGTTCTATTTTCTATAAACTCGTCGTTAATTACATTTATCTAATGATTTATAGTTAATTTCTAGTTTGTATTCTTCAAATTTAAAATTCGTGAATTTTTTAAAATCGTGATTTTTGTGTGTGTGTGTGTGTGTGTGTGTGTGTGTGTGTGTGTGTGAGTGTGTGTAGAATTAATGTTTTTTTTCTTAGATGATAATTACATTTATTTTTTTAATATTTTATAAATTTTTCGAAAGACAATAAAATTTACTTATTTTAAACATTAAATATAATATGGAACATTTGGAGGTATATATTTTGAAAAAAAAAAGAGTATAAAAAGCAGTTTTGTGGAGGATGCGCTCGCGGATAAATTCCATCTGTCGAACGTTCGTCGGCTGTGCATGCCAGCACTCGTCGCACGGCCAACTGCAATTAATCCGTTTTATAGATGCTGACGATGTAAATGAAGTTTCCGGTCGAGTGTCCGGAGCGGGAAAAGAGTGGATGGAGAGAACTGCGCTGATGCGGTGGAAAAGGGAAGCCAAACCGGCCCGTTCGATGCTCGTAAAAAAGACCGTGGCTTTAACCGCCCGGTTGTAAAACCCTCTGGAAGCAATTAATAATAACCGCCCTTCGCAGTTCTCGCCCGAACGATAAAGTGAGCTTCTCCGCCTTTTCGGAGCGCAATCCGCGGTATCGCAGTGAGAGCATAAACGCCGCAAAAGATGTTCGTATCAACTTACTTTGTTTACTGTAATTAATTGTGACTCTTAATATATATTTAAATATATTCTTAACATTATTCTAAATATATTCTTAATGTTTGTGAAAAAATATTCATGACTTTCACATCGCTACACGATTAGGGAATAATTATTTTTTTATTTTTTATTTTGAAATTCAATGATAATAATGTAATAAATATTTAGTAATAAATTTGATAATTTACATTCATTGAGAAATGCAACCAAGTATTCATAATGTATCGAAAGATTATTTTTAGCGATTGACGTGCCACAAAGAAATATCACAATTATTCGGTTGACGAGTCATAACGACTTTTCTCGAAATGCTCAATCAGGCAGTTTTGGTTTGCGATGATGGAACACAGTTTACGGACAAATCGTAACGTTGTGTCGAGATATTGGAGGAAGCTCCTGTCGGCCTGCAGGCCTTTCTCGTCTTTTCCTGACTACCGGCGACCTTAGCTTGGTGATGGATGAGAGGACACAGACTTTGCCGACAGCGCAATACTGTAAAGAAGTAAGAGGAGACATGGATACAACACGTGCAATTCGAAACGTTATACGTTTCCGTGTATACGTTTCCACTACGCGATATTGCCACACCGAATGGAACGAGATAGCGGCAGGTAATACGTAAAAGGCTAGGAAGAAAGCAGTTTGTAAATACGCGCCAAGATAAGATTTCTTTGGGGCCTATCTCGGAAGAAAAAGTATCCTATCGCGATTGCCTCGAAGAATCTTCAGTCTAGCAGCGACATTCTGGTAATTCTGAGCTTTACAAAAAAATGTAAAGAAACAAAACTAATCTTAATGTATATTACACATAACACTTAATACAATTTTATATCATTTAAAACTAATAATTAAATTCAAAGGCTCCTATGAGTAAAGTTCAGTCTAAAGAGCTAATAAACCCAGCCATTAATTGCTAAAAGAACGCTGATTCGTTTTAATCATGATTCAATAAATATTAAAAAATCACTACTAACGTTGTGACCATTTCAAACATTAGTCTTCCTCAGTGTATAATCAACTTAAAATTGAAATTAACATTAAAAATCATCTCAAAGTCGAGCGCAATAAGCAATACATCCGCAACAAATGCAAAACATTTATTAAATCATGATTAAAACGAATCAGCATTCTTTTGGCAATTAACATCCGGCTAGGCTTATAGTAGCTGTTTGGACAATTTTATATATTATATTATGTCTTGAACAATTATATATATATAATGTAAGTATATTACACAAACGAACGATTTTGCTGATATCTAAAAATTTATCTAGATACAATTCTGAAAATAATTTTGTTAGATTATCAAAATAATTAATTATACATAACTTAAGATGATAAAAATGCAAAAAGATTTAACATTATGACTAGTTTGAGCGTTTTATACAATTATTTTGATAATCCAAATAAAATTATTTTCAGATTTATATTTCAATATATCTACCTATGTCAAAAATAATAAATGAAATTGTGTATTGATTTTTATTACGATTTAATGTAATTCGGAATATGGAAGAAACTTCACAGTATCGTTATCATAGCGCAAGAAAAACACTCACCCTCTCTCGCATTGATCATTCGCAAGTAAAATCAAACACCGGTTTTCGCCGGATTCCTTCGTGAATCTCGCAGACGCGAAATACTCCATCGGCCTCGTCTACGCCTGTTTATTCTCAATTTACCGCGCCGAGAGGTGGAAATTGTGGCACGAGTTTACCGTGCAATTTTCGATCCTTTTCTCCACCGTCGTCTCACCATCCGCCGCTGCCCCCTTCTTTCGCCCATCTACCCTCGTCGCAACAGCCTGCAGCAACACTCCCGTCCGTCACCCTCCATTATTTACCACTTCGAAACGTCGAAGATGCTTCTTTCCACTCCAGTGCTCGAAAAATTTCATCCGCAGTCTCTCTAGTCTTGGCACAAGCGCCGGGTTCATGAAATTCGGCGACGATCTTAAATTGCTACAATGCATTCGAGAATTCTGCGAGTGTCCTGCAGATGATTCGCAATTCGCGCTGTAAATCGAATTGCAAATATCGTAATGCAATCGATATAATTCACTGTAAGACCGGGCAAATAAAAGTTCTTCTTCGTTAAATAAAGGTACTTATCTATTCAATAAAATCGCAGTCTCTTCTCTCTGCTTCAAAGTTTTATTGAAATAATTAATAATAAAGAGATTACATCGAACTTAACTTAAAATCGCTTCATCTCATCCCCATGGTCTTTAACGTTACTCCAGTTGCCATTTTTTTCGATAGCGAACTATTCCGTGAGTTTCTTCGAAAATCCCTACAATCTTCTTCCGGATATAACCCAGTAGTTCGGCATGATAAAGATCGCGGGATGGCGAGGAAAGTATGCCGTCCCACGTGCAGCGGAGCAACCCTCCATCCGCTCCATCCCCAAGCAGAGAGGAAGAGGAAAGACCGAAGAGTTGCGAGAATGCGCGGGGAAAGAGGGGTGCACACTTTGTCGCGCTGCCTCGCTCACATGTCGAAGTTATGAAAATTAATAAGAAAAATTGCCCATAAATTCGACGTCTCCTTCGCGAACGCGCATCCCCCGTGCGGGCCCGGTAATAAAATTAGAATTAAGTCGCAGCGGCTCGCGCGCCATTCCCTTTTCCCCGAGACGCTCCCTTTTCATGACCAGACAACTTCGTACGGGACGAGCACGCCGACAGCCAGGGGTTGATAGCGTTTGTTAACGGCGCCGGAATGTGTCTCCTTCTCCCGCGGTTCTTAGCATATATGAGGTACCCGCCAAGATTACATCCATGCCTTACATCTAGGCCGTTCCTCTGTTGGGCGGAAGAACCTATGGTTATTAAATTCTAGGAGCACCTCCAATCCTCCCCTTCCGCCCCCTTTTCTCTTTTCGTCATATCTCTCTTGTCGATCTCGCGTAGAAGTTGACTTATCACTGCGACAATACCGCGCAGAAAGAAAGCGAGTTTCGCTAGGGAATGGTTCGAGACCAGGCGCAAAGGGGTGCAACCAGGAATAAGATGCACAAGAATTTTTATGAATCTTTTTCATCGCACCCTAGCTCAGTCTCGCGTAAAAAGAGGAAAAAATACGTGATATAGCTCGATCGCGTGAAGAAGGTGAAGTTCTTTTCCTTCCTTTCTTTCTTTAGGTTACTTATGGAGTTGGCAAATTTTTCTGCTCCCTCGATCTTTGGTTTACTTTTAATACAAACTGACTTCTACGCGATCACAATCACTAATTTTTTCTCTTCCGTTTTAAGTTTAATTAAGCGTCGTTTTACATAAAGATAAAGTTGCTGCCTCAAGCTTAACTCTTTAATGAACAATTACATAAGTAATTATTAAAAACAATAATTACTTATTACTACACATTTTAAAATTATGTAAAAATTAATTATTTTAACATAGAATACAATGTTACTACTATTACATGTATTTTACAAAAATTTTATTAAATATTTCATCAGTTATACGTCAGTAGTCTAAATATAAAAATTAATCCGCCGGTAACGAAGGTCTTTAAAGCACCATTGATATTTTGATTGTGAATTTAAATCTGTAATAAATAAATAAAATATACTCCGACTTTTATGGTTGTAAAAACTTGTTGTTAAAACTGTAACAAATACACCAGAACTTTTTTTTCAGATTTTTATATAATTCAAAGCAATAAAAAAGTTGCTATGTTTCTCGACAACTCTTATTGCTGACGGAAAAATTAAAATTTATGTTTCTTATAAACAATATTTTTTTCGCGATAGTTCGATTTACAGAAGCCAATTAATAGTGAATCTTGTATTATATCTTCCTTTCTTGTCTATTTTTATCTTTCATTCTCGATTTGCAAGCGTTTGCACTTACACACGCCATATCTTTCTGCAACTATGAAATCTCATTCTAGATGGAAATCATGAATGTCGGTGGCGTCGACGACAAAAATACATACGTCAGTCGGAGAGTAGTCGCCGTTGTACATACGGCGACCACAATCCCACCGTCGTATGTACATATATGCGTACAATAATAGCGTATGGTGGACGCGTCGGACGGATCGAATCGATGACGAGCTGCCAATCGAGGAACAGCAATTTAGCCGCGAAACGAGGAACGAGTCAGTTGCCTGCGACCGCGAATAATCTCGACCGTAGTAGATCCTCCGCGATCCATGAGCGTGTATCCACCTATGCCGCGGCGATAATCGAAAATCGCCGTTCTATTCGACGAGACCTTCATTTCAGGGGTGGAAACATCGTGACTCCCCTGCGCGTTTTTCCTCGATTGTTGTTTCGTATACCGGCGAAGCTATTAACTTTGACTATCAAAACAATTTGCGCATCATATCTCGGTGTCATCAAAATGGCGTAATCATTTCGCAGCAGATCATGTTCGATCTCTTTTTTTTTAACCTTTATATTAATAGAAAATATACGTATCGCGAGACTTTTCTTTGCGTTATCGTTGGAATGATACATTCCAGCTTTCGCATCCATAACAAACCAAAATGAAAAAAATAATTGAAAATATATGAAAGAAAAATATTTTTATTGAAAAATACAAATTTCGATGGTTATTGTTTTCTCCGTGGAAATCATGCGCAAAGGCTATAAAGATTCAAGAGGATTTTTTTAAAAAGAAATATAAAAAACAAAATATAATGTGTGACGATTAAAAGCAAACTGTTTAGGGTTGGCTATCATTTTAAGGGAAAACACATCGGAGGTTTAGGAGATTTTGAGAAGCTTATTTTGATGGCAATGTTGGCGCTGAGGAAAGGAAAGCGAAATATTTGTCGAGAAATATAAGGAGTGCTAGTTCCGCTTTCCTTAGTGTATTAATAATGAGGCTAAGAGGAAAAAGTCCAAAAGATATTGTTCTCTCCAGCGGATGATTCTCAGATAGCAAGATTCTCGAGGTATCTCTTCTCATTTCCGCGACTCAGATTATCCATCGAAATAAACGTTTTACCTTGCACACCATGGATCATCCTCCAATGACAGCTCACGGCGATTAAAATTGAACGTAAGAGATAAAGCCGGCAATTACGAAGTACTTCCTCGATATATCATTTACGAACTTCTACGAAACCGGAAATTAAAACTAGATAGATTCTACAGATGTGACTTTGCTCTTAATATTTATCCATCCCGTAGACAATTAATTGATTTATTTAATTAAATTGTTCCGTAATTACGTCTCCGATTTTATTTTCATACAGCAAAGATTATTCCAACAATATTACAGTAACATTGCAAATGTTACAGCAACGTTGCTGCAAGCTTCTGTGCCGTATGAGTCCTTACTTATTAATTGAGAAACGCACCGAGGGTGTATAACGGCATATAAAATGTCTTTATAATGGGATGTAGACGTCTGAATCAATTTAGGAGATTTACCGGAATGCACACAAATCCAGTATCTCTCTTGGTCTTGCATCTCTCTCTTATGTAGGTGCCAAACAATCAGCACTTTCCGTGCGAGGGAAAAATCAACATTCTCGTGTTCGCCGTATGCATGGCGATGATGTTAAAAGCGTGACGAACATAACACTGAGATGATAAAGTCGTCCATCGCCGCGGCGCGGTGTGTAACACGTTTTCTCTCACATATTCATTAGCCGCATTAGAGTTTCCTCCTCGTGGCGTTTACGCGCATAAATCGCTCGTCACTAGGCGGTGTTTGCAAAGTAAAAAGGGCGGTGGCGCAAATTAAAAAAAAAAAGAGAAGACCAGAGGTTGTTTGCTCGCGATCGCTTACAGAATGCGCGGTGGTATATGTATATGCAAGCGGGGCCGCGGGAAATCAGCTTTGTCGGCGTATCGGGTTTCTGCTGTAAAAGCGTGCCAAATTCGGCGTCGATTCGCTTTGAGGTACAGGTGCGGCAATGACGTTTAATAAATTCGCTGAGAAATTAACGTGCACGTTGCCCCGGCTGCTCGAAGCGTCAGCGGCGCGCCATGGCTGTCGTTTTCCTCGCTTTTCCTTCGAGCTTGACAGCCAAATTAAATTGGCAGAACTCGCGGACGGCGCTTTTCGCCGCACTTTTGATAAGGTACCCGCCGATAAAGCCGACAAATTGATTCGTCAGGGGAGGAAAGCCAGCTTTTTCCTTTGGCAGCATGCTAATTAATTTTTACACGAGATGTATTTACCAAGAAAATATTCGCGCAAAAGACAGACACGATTAAAGTTTCGTAAAGAAAAAATATATTACGCTTAATTGAAGATATTTAACAAGATTCACGCTATAATTTCTGCGCGTAGCAAAAATACTGTTGCTAAGAGCTCTATTTCCTGACGAATACGTTTTACTCGTTCACATCTCCATCGTTCAAGCTCCATCGCTCTTCCTTCGCTAAGGCTTTTAAAAAGCCCGTAATGCACGCGTATTATTCCGCACTGACCATCCAGAGCTTTCGCATTCGGGACGAGATCCGGGACTACGCCACCGGGCAGATAGAATCGCTTAGCTACCGTAGCACTCAATTTTCCCAAGCAGCAGCCCGTCTCGGGAAAGAGCATCCGGCCGCCGATAACGAATTCGTTTGCGAGCTACCGCCGCGCATATAACGATTATTCAAATCGTCTCCTCCGTGAAACGTCAGGAGCTTCGCGGTATTGAAGGATCCTCCGGTGTCGCTCGCGTGAACGATGGTGATAAGGGATGCAGGGGGTAGACGAGAGGGTAAGACTCAGTCGAGAAGGGCGCAGCACAGCTCCCACCACCTATCTACCTACTCTGACTGAGTATCAACCGATCTGCGGTAGGCGACCCAGGCCATTAGGCAAAGCCTGTTGCCATCCTCGCTCAACCTGGATCGTCTTCTCTCCTTTTATCCGTAACGCCTGCCACCCTGTCGCTTCCACACCGCGCCGTCTCGACGCCTTAACTGAAAAGGGTGAAGCACGTGTTCCCGCGGGATGCTTTTTGCACCCCCGGCAGCGGGAGGTTTCGCGAGCCTGCTAAGTCCGCTGCCGCAATCCGCGGCACGTGCGTTTCTAAGACTCATCCCCCTTCTTTGAAAGACACGACACGACGTCGTTCCTGTCAGGGCTCGTATCAGAGTCCTTTTACTCGCTCCCTCAGTTCGTTTACTCGACTCTTTCTCTCTCACATCTCGCCTAGCTCTGTCGCGGGTAATTTCGATATCGATGCTCATGCCCAGAATCGTTCGGTGCCTCTCGCTTCAGATCGGAGAAATTTGACGCCGCGCGCTCAGGTAATTTGCGGCGCTTCGAGGTGCGCGCAGCCGAGGTTCGTGCTTCCGCTTTAATACCTCCGTTGTGCGTATGGTTCGTTCTATGCATTATGAAGGCGCCAATGCACGGAAGAGCCTTGTACCAAGGTTTAGAAAGGAGAGGTTCTCCGGAATAAAGTTTGGAAGCTGATTTTCCATGAAATTTTTAATCACACATTAATTAAAAAAACATTTAATCAGAGTAGGATTTACAACACTCTAAAGAAGGAAGATTAATCGACAAAAATTAAGACAACGCAAATAGATGTGCAAACTAAAGCAATTTAATTTGTATTGAAAAAATTTGATGCTCTTTTCGAATACCTACATTAAATCAATTAATTTTTAGTCAAGCAAAACGTATTATATGTGTTATTTGAAACTTATCAGATTTTGTAAACTGCATAACGAACATCATTAACAATATCTTATATCGGCTGTGTACAAAATGCTATAATGAGATGCAATAATTGACAACGGTCGCGAATGCACGAAGTAGTAACGAGCATTACAGGTCAGACGGCGTCGGTGGTTCTAATTGAATTTCGTTTTGAGAGTCCGACGCATAGGTAATTCTCGTTAGGCTGTCTACTTTTTTGTTATTCACGATGGACATTTTCGGGAAGGGCCACGCCCGTCCCCGGACTCAATCCCGTTCAAATTTCCGGTCTCGAAGCGCCTAAAGGAATTAGCATTCGATCTCGCCGTGCACGGCGAAGCCGTGGGACTCATGGGAGTCGGCACAGTGTCCAACGGAAAATTCTCATCGTCGTCTCTCTTCGAGGTAGTGGCGGTATCTCCTATATGTTTCTATGGCTTTACCCTCCATACGCGTATTAATTAAACAGAAATCGGAGCAAAATCAGAGCAAAAAAGGAAATTCCCGATTCGAATACCAACAGCAGTGTAATCTTCGAGGCGGCTCGCATTCGCCTCGAATTTCGGCGGATTTACGACGCAGTGGTGGATTATTAAATAGACGGAGAAGAGAGAGAGAGAGAGAGAGAGAGAGAGAGAGAGAGGGAGGGAGGGAAGGAGGGGGGGGGAGAGAAAGAGAGGAGAGGAGAAAGAAAAAGGGAGAAAAAGAAAGGCAGAGAAAGAGAGAGAATGAGGTGGATATAGAATGATTCCCGCTTGCATCGATTCACTGTGCAACAGCTTTTCCGTGTACCGATTACTCTTTATAAATGCATGCGTATTAAATGAGATAAATCAATTCATCAGACGGGTCATATTAAACCAATATTAAATTTCTGCACATGAAAGTTTTTATTTAATGTTGAACGAAATGCAATCAACTGATTTTGTTGTCATACTCTGCATTAATGACTGGATATGTTAAGTTAATATTTTTGAAATTCGTTATAGCATAATATTTTTTTATTAATTCAACAGAACTAAGAAAAGTTACACACAGAGAGTATAAAAATCGTGATTAAAGCTGGGTTGTTCCATTTTTCGATAAACTGCAACTCTTTCTCTCTTTCTCTCTCTCTCTCTCTCTCTCTCTCTCTCTCACTTTCTTATACTCTTACTCTTTTACTCTTTCGTGTATCCATTAGATAAATTATCACATAATTTTTCCGAAGATGGAACAACCGGCCCTAAGTTAGAACGAAAAGATATTATTTTTTCTAAAAATCGTGTATTAATATGGAATTTGATTTTATATTAATTTCAATAAATAAACTCATTATATATACGTGTAACTTGAGACATATTAAATTTTGTAAATCAAATAATGAACATCATTGACTATATCTTGTGTCAATATTATTCGAAAATGGATAATGAGATGGAAATAATTGACAACAGTCGAATGTGCGAAATGATGGCCGACAGTTAGGCCATCGCGGAAGGTCGTTCTAATTTCAAATTAACTTGTTTCGAGCGTTTGACACGTAAATAATTTCTGCTCAGTCATTTTATATTGGATCCATATATAATATAATATGTTTCTAATAATACAAACAATAAATAATAGCATAATATAATAATAATAAATCAAAATACAAAATGTACAAAAATCTCATAACTTTTATATCTCATAAATCACAATAATTTTACTTTTTATGATTTTTATTCTGCAATTATTTCTGAATCGACTTAGAACTGACCTATTCGATCACGTTACCGTTCTTTCTTCGTATATAAGGTACGTTTAATTTCTCTTATTAGTTTCAGCAGACTCGGCGCAAATTACGAGCGAGCTGGCGTGATTCGACGGCATAATCCGCGGAATCGAAAGGTGCTGGTCAGCCATGCGTAATGGTAGCAGGCGAGATAATGGCACGGTCCGTAGGTCTGGCGTTAGGTAATAATGTTGCCCTATCAGGCATCGATTAGGCCCTTTAAAGCACCGGCAATCGAGCATCGCCGGCTGAGCCGAGTGCCGGCTGCCCCTCATTAACCCGATTGCGCAAATTGAGAAATGATTATCGCACGATTCCGTTAGAAGTTCTCGCAATCTGCGTTCATTTCCGATTAAAATTATATACTCATTCAATTCATATACGTATTTCTTATCTAACGTCTTTGAGAAAGATCGACAAGAATAACCTATATAACGAACAAACGCACAGGGAAATTCTTATACACAGAAATAAATAATTTTTTAGGAATAACAAGTTAATCTAAACATCTTTCGTTAATCTTAATCATCACTTTCAGTTATATAAACTGCACATCGCTTATTGTAAGACTTGAAATGCAATCATAAGCATGAAGCAGCACTGAAGCTGAAATAATAATATTACAATTAAATTGATCTCTCTCTCTCTCTTTAAAAAAATAATTTTAAGAATTTTTATATTTCGAAAGTAAGTAGACTTTTCTCTCGTCAGGTAAAACATCTTTGCTAAGTTGCTTTATTAATAGATATATGTCTTCAAGTATACGATTCATCAGGGAGTTCTGAAAATCTATCCACTACAAAGTGCGTCTCCGCTAGCTGAAGATCTTTGGCTCGTTTTTCAAATCGGCGACGGTCTCAACTCATCCCATGTGGTAAACGATGATAGCTACCTTAACCCTATAATCTTTGGTCTCGATTACTTAAAATTGCTTGCTGACACGTCGATGCAGCTTAACGAAAAGCAACGTCTACCATATCGACGTAAAGTGGGTCTTAAATATTTTAGCGATATCTGACGAGCCTGACTACTTACTTGGTCTCCAGCCTGCAGGGAAACTTCCGTTTCATGGAAACGCAACGTTAGTTGAGCTTTCCAAAGTTATATTCCCACCGAGAGGGCTAATTCGCTCGGTGAAAGTCATTCCCGTTACCTGCGACATCCCTTTCTCACCTTTACCCTTCTGGAAGGGCAGAAAACTTCGAACCCTACATCAAGTAACCCTTCTTAAGAACAGACCGAGTTAGCGTCAATTGCAAACCAAGAAACGTCTCCCCTTCTACGCGGATTTCTACACTGATAGGAATTTTCGAGGAATGTTCGATAATTCTCTTATAACGCAGATAATTAAAAGGATGGTAAAACGACTGCGCGAAAAATCACGACGACCCATGTCATCCGTGGGAATGTTCCGTTTTAACGATGCATCGACTGCTCATCAGACGCAACGAGGACCGTTTACATTTGGCCGGCGAATAATTTTCTTTTTCGCGGCAAACGGCAAATGGCGTTCGTGTTTCCCGTGTATTAATGTAAATGAGCTATGAACGCCCATTCAGTGTACGTCGATCGCACGAAACATAGCGGTGAGTCGGTTTGGAAGGGTGGCTATCGGAGCAAGGGTGAATGCGGTTGAATAGATCGACGGTGGAGATAAAGGTGAAACCGTTGCCTGACACCGAATGACGATGAAACGATATAATTAATGAAAGCTAATCCTATTGGAATCATAATTAATTCGATATCCATCGTCAAGCGAATAGTTAAAGAACAGAAATGCGCAGATATGTATGTACATACATTATTATTGGAATTTTATTTTCTTTCTAATACACACAATATGTAATATTTTAAGATTCTTTACAGAGCTTATCCTTAAAAAAGATAACACAATAACGAGATGTACAAGTCAAGTGTAGTTATGCAAGAAAAGAGATAGATTTAAAAATGATCAATAATTGGTTAAAAAATATTGAAAATGAATTTTTATTTAGCAATCTAAATTAAAAACTAATTAATTTTTTTTAATTAATTTTTTCTTGCGAACTTGGTTAAAAAATTAATGCTTACTAAAACAAAATATTCTTTATAAAAATATATAATTGTAAAAATATATAATTGAATAAATTTCTTTCATTTGAAAAGAAGCATTGCATTTAATTAACTCGATTGTTCCCTAATTTGCAGCGCATGTAACAACCATACAACATTTTATTTAATATTCTAAAAATTAATTAAAGCTTTTTCTAAAGTCATTTTAAAAATTGGAACTCATAATAGTTCTCAAGTTACGAGTAATCGGGATATATAATAGAGATCATAAATTCGTAACCGAGGCTTGAAAATCATTCGTGTCATTGTAATATGCCGGAAAAACTACACACAAATAAACACACAAATACATACAACACACAAATAAACACACAAATACATACAACACACAAATAAACACACAAATACACACACACACACACACACAAGCCGACAGTGTTCGTCCCGTGAGGTGCATACGTTGCACGCACAACACCCGCGGGGGCACAGATTGAAACGGGGGGACAAGGGTGGGTCGGAACAACGTGCGGAGGGACATAGCGGGCACGGTCATGGGGATTGCGAGTTATGAATTAACTGTCACACGTCTTTGATTTGTGATGTCTCTGCCTCTTCGTCGCGCTATGCCGCCTCGCTCTTTTCTTTTTCTTCACTTTTCCTCGCTGATGCGATCTATTCTCCTACTCCTTCTTTTCCAAGGTGATTCCTCTCTTTTCGGATGCCACCCCCTTTCTCCTGTTCTTCCTACGATTTGCCTTCGTTTGATTGATTGTGCTAGATCGAGCTCGATTTCAGCGAGCAGCACCTCCATCACTGTCCTTCTCTTTCTCCTACAATGACTTCACTCCTACCAATACTGCTACCAATTTTCTCCTTCTCTTTTTTTGCTTGTTTCCTTGTATAACGACAGTGATATTAACGGTATTAAGGGGATGCTGAAGCGACAGTCGAACTTGATCGATGTCAATAAAACAGATTTTTAATTCCAAATAAAATAATACATCGAGAAAACGTTACGTACATTAATTAAAACATTACGTACATTAAGCAAAATCATTAAGTAAAACGTTAGGTACATTTCTTGCTCAGCTATATCCTATACATCACATGAATGCGAGGTTATATACACTCAAATCGTACTTCTCAAGCCATTCCTCTTAAGCTTCAAAATCATAATTTGAAGGTCTCACGATATTCTTATAAATTATTCAAATATGGGAAAGTACTTTTTGTTTGGAGATATCCTTGCATTCATTTATATATAATATATAGAGGAAGTGAACCTACATGGTAACAGAAAACTGTAATTTACAATTTTTAGGAGATTTTCATACCGATTTGTACGTTTTTTCTTTTATTCTGGAGAAGAATTTTTTATTCTGTATTAGGAAAACGAAATGGTTTGAGAAATACGAAATGAGTGTTCCGTCAATACTTCAGCATCCCCTTAACGCTCGCGAACTTATTGCTAATGTTCTTTTTCGCTTTGACTTTCATTTCTACGATCTGTCGATTTTCTGGTGAAAAGTTAACGACCAGACCTGATACGGCAGATGTGGGAATTATCCGGATGTCAGTGGTCATACAACTCGGATATAAAAATTTTTCAATCTGCAGAAGTGCCGACGATTCACAGTAGTCGATTGCGAACTCTGCTGCACCATGTGAATATTGTATAATTAATTTTCACTCCTCTATCAGGTGTGAACTGCAAGCGAGTCCTAACGTATAACGGACAATTGCAAGTGATTCTAACGTATTTGGTACATGTGATTCACAAGTCGCAGTACGAAATATTATCGCGATATTATAATGGTTAGCAATTTAAATTAAAGAATAGAAGATTGTAAAATAAGAAAGTAAATTATTTTTATATATACAGGGTGTTTCCAAATTAAATGGCAAAACTTCGGGAGCGTGTAGAGGAGTAAAAAACTAAGAAAAAAAGTCCTATAGACATATGCTCCTTTTTGCTTTGTTTCGCAGGAAATCACGAAAAAAGAAAAAAATATATTTAATTTATTATTTTAATTATTTTATTTATAAACTTTTTAATGAAGATTTTGTTCGAAATGTGCACCTCTTGCAGCAATACAAGCATTGCATCTGTCAAACACGGCTCTTGTAGCAGCCAGGCCTTTAAAGCATTACCGTTGCAGAAACCGTATACAAAAACCATATCAGCATATTCACTATTAGAATACGTACGCGGCATATTGCAAAAGACAAAATTCATCTACTGTTAAAGGCTTTCAAAGAGCGACTGACAAATTCATAACAGAAAGTGGAAAATGTAATCAAATATGTCGGTGCTAGATATGGCAAGAAATGTAAACATTTTTTTTCGATTTCTCTGAAACGGAGCAAAAACGAGCATATGTCTATAGGACTTTTTTTCTTAGTTTTTTACTCCTCTACACGCTCCCGAAGTTTTGCGATTTAATTTGGAAACACCCTGTATATAATAATAATAATAACGTAACATTAATTTTATGAATACCAAACAGGTTGTATTTGAAATATCAAGACTTAATTTACGTATTTCAATTGTTAATTTTTTTTCACATCCTAGTAAACATCTAAACTAACAGTAAAATAACATGTTATTATTTCGCATTCAACAATGTAACAATGTTGTGTAACACACTTGTTATATTACATTTATATTATCGTGTGTACAATTATAATATCGATATTATTTTACCGTTAGTTGATGTTTACTGAAATGTGAAAAAAATTTAACAATTGGAATAAGCAAATTAAGTCTTTGATATCGCAAATACAATCTTTTTATCTATATGTCGATGATGGCTTCCGAGTTTTCTTTCGTGCCGTGGGTCGTGTACGAATGTTAGATAGTGGTATTCGTGAGGGAGCAAGAAGGCATGAGAGAGAGATTGATAGTGCCAAGGCACACGCTTCGCACGAAGTTTAGACTTTATCAGTGAACTTATCACCAAAGGCACGACTCGCCTCTTCTTCTATCCCGTCCGGCCGCGTCTTTCGCCGTCAACCTGCGAAATATCCCCTCTTGCCTCCTCCCCACCTATCCTAATTAATTTAGTTAATTATCCGGCGAGCTTGAAAACGTGCCGGCAAAGACGCCGAACGCATAGTCGATCTTCTATCTTCTTCGTCGATAAAACCTTGGTTAGACGCGCCGCTCGTGCAGGCGCATCTAATTCCGATACATACGTCCAAGAATCGTCGTAAATTCGTTTTCTAAATGCTTATAAGCATTGTTTCGCGCATGGAGTATCGCCTTTCTGTTATCATCCCGAAAGCAGCGCACCGCCTTACAATTTTACTAATGGAGGTGGTTCTTTAATCGGAGATAGTGCTCTTCTCATTGGATTTCGAATGTTCACGATGAATTTCTTCGTGAATTTCAACGAATGCAAAGATGGATCAGCAATTCAGGATTGAACTATCAAGTACCATTATATGGCTCCAATGTTACATGGAGCAGATACGTTTTGTTAATTCAACGCGATCGATGATTCGCCAGACTAATCACTTCGCATGCAATATAAATAACGTTGTATCACAGACATGTACATTACATACTGATATGATCCTAGTAATAAAACATATATTTGGCAAATTAGCTTTAAATAGACCGAGAGAACAGATGAAGTTTAGAAAAATAATACAAATATTTTAAATAGAGCGAAGATGATTTAGATATGGGTGCACAATAAATTAAATTAAAATTTCAATCAATGAAAACCTTCATGTTTTCTCTTACAAATTCCACTAATATTAATCAAAACCTTTAACAATGAAAAGGCATGTACCGGTGAAAATGACAGCTTTTACCTTTATTATTCCTATTCAATCCATCGAACGCACGTGTAACCCCATTTTTTCCTTTTATTATACGTTTTATTATACCTCTAAAAACTGCGTCATTCCAAAAAGTCAGACAAAAGCACATAGCGTTTTTAATTATTTTTATTGTTTTATTTTTTTGTACAGTTTTCTATTTTGAAAGGAACACATAAACAGGGGGGAAAGGGAGCTGCAATTCAGAAGTGAAAGCCTCAGTCTCGCCAGCTCGTTTAATGTTAATTACATGGCGCATAGCGAGCTATGGCGTGGTATGGGTGGCACTCTCAAGATAATTCGATGCAATTTGTCCTGCAACCTCTGAAGGCAGTTCGGCTGAAAAGGGATAAAGGCTACTTTCTACACTCGACGACGATTATCGAGCGGTTTTAATAATTAATTTCATAACGACGTCGTTAAAGTTCCGCTCGTCGCTGATGCTTAAAGATCAGTTTAATCTTGCGACCCTTCTAAAGTTTCGCGTCTCTGCCGCGACGTGCGCGTCTCGTTCTTCACCCCCTTCTCGAAACCTTCGGTATTTATAGAGGATAATTGTCATCGCTACAATTTATCCCTCTTTAAGTTTTTTTACGTTGCCACAATAAAATACTGTTATGCTTATATTCATGAATTTTTTCTCGACAAATGTATCAGCGATTTTCCTAGTTTAAGCAAACTTTTAATGCGGAAAAATATTTTAAAATTTTATTTCATCCCACAATTCAATTTGCTTCGTGATATCTTTCCCGATTTGATGTTATCGCAGCGTTACATATTCGATTCACATGATAAATTCTCATTTTTATTTTTATCAGCTCTCAATACTAAGCTAAAAAAGACTAAAATATCTGCCAAAATTTTCTACAATCTGGCTTGTTAAAGTGATCGAAGGGCGCGTAGTAAAATTCGCATCTAAACCCCCGCGGGTCACATTTCAATAACTCGTAGATTCTACTGAACTGGTAGACGGCAATCGATGTTCACTCGCAGACACATGCTATGCGAGGAATACGACGCTCGTTCAAGACGCCGTCGGCAAGTTAGCCCTATTCGAGACTAAAAGGGGAAAGAGGAACTCTCTCACGGGAGGAGGTGGAGTACGAGTGTAAAGGGTGGGGAGAAATAATGCGAGTGCTGCTGGAAAGTGGTGCCCGACAAAATTACAATTTGGGGGATGTAATTCCGCCCCAGAGAAATGGCCTCCACATACCGCGCGCGGCGGGGACGAGGACGGATAGTTGGATGAGGGGTGCAAGTAGGTAAGGGGAGGAGGAACAGCGTAGCAGTGGGAGAGATTTATCAACAGCTCGTTCCGTACTAACTAGACGCCGGAAACTCGAAAGATATTGCATCAGCGAGGCGATGATAGCGCCACGACGACTGGCATTAAATTGCATCCGGCCGTTGCAGGAATTTAGCCGCCATTACGGCATCCCTCGTCTAGCCCCCCTCACCCCAGTCGTGTGTACGCCTTCCTGCCACTTTCCACACACCTTCCACACATGGCGACGTAGGTGCGAGTGGCTCTTCAGACATTCCAACGACGTCGATCGCAAATATAAACTAGATTCTCGTCTTTATTGACTATGAAGATACTTTATCACATAATAACGTTATGTGATAAATAATAAAAAACAATGATTTCCTCTTACTACATTACGTAATATACATAATAACATAGTAATACAATTATGTCATGTCAGCATCGTAGCATCGCAAATTATTCGGAAAAAATATTTTCTGATAGCAATAGCTTGCATATATGGAAGAAATATTTGATCATGTGATAGAAACTAATTTAAGATTTTCACTTAGCAAGGCCATGATTATTAATTTTTCGCCAACATGGACTTTAAAGGCACAGTTAATTTTCTGATTGTGAATTTTGATAGATAAACTGAAATTTGTATAAGATACAATCTTTAGGATAGTAAAAACCTATTATTAAAGCTTTCACAAATATGTAAAAATTTTTTGAGATTTTTATGTAATATAAAACAATATAAAAATCTGTACTGAATGTACACCGTGGCAAATAAATCTCTAAAATAAAAAATAATAAAATACCTATTCACCCTATCGTTGCTTTCCGCAGTCGCTCAAGCTCTTTCTAGATCGTTTTCTGTTCCTTTGAAATTCCTTTGTCTCACTCACACAAATATTCACTCGCGAAAACACAGTTAATTACAGTCACGCGACACGACAATCCCAACGTACGCGAGACTTTACTACTTCCATTGCGAGTTAACGATTGATTAAAATTCAAGAGACCGTGTAAAAATATGCAATGTAATTGAAACTCAACATTCCCGTCGCGTATCGCTTCGATTTCTACGAATGAATAGATAGTGAAATGTGCATCTGCTTGAACAAGCATTTATTACCTCGCTACTCGTACAAATCATTAATTGAAAGAGCTAGTTATACTTGCGCGGGAGAGTAATAATTGCTTATCATTCGCATAAAGAATAGTTATATCTCGAGAAAGCGTTTACGATATAGGGAAAGGATTGTCGCTGCCTGTCAACTAAACTTCGATGCGTAAATACACATAAATAATTGTAAAACGATAAGTTATTGCGTGTCGATTTTTCGTTAAGTTATAGTATTTTAAAAATTCAATACGTATCATTTATGAAAGGACACGGCGCGTATTTTTTGCATTTGATTTGACAGGTGTACTAATCTTCTTTCGAAAAAAAATTGGAATGAAATAAATATAGCATACGTGTTTAGATAAACATCGTCGCTTGAAACGCACGTGCGTAGGATATATTTAAATCGAGATGGGAAGTCGATATAATATCTCCATATATGCGAGATATAGTTGATTAATTACAAAAGTAGAATCAATTCTGCTGTGAAAATAAATTTCCGCCTCTTAAAAAGTAGAAATAATTGTATCTTATATATATCTCTGTAAGTTAATTTATTATTATTGTTTTATGCATAATTTTTTATTTTGAAAAAATTATTTTTAATATGATTTCAATAAATTATTAAAATAATAAAATTGTATTTTTTACGATCACGTGCGTATTCATTATAATATGACAATCACTCGAGATTTTGCTATGCATTCCTAATATACGTTAAGCATTCAATTTCGCAAAAAAAGAAAATACACGAGATATATTATTAATAAATATCGAATAGAATTAATAACTTTCCATTAATCGGATTATTTGTTTGTTATTTTACGTTTTTAATCGAAAAATAGTAATGGATAAATTTAAATTCATAAAACAGTTTAAAGCACATGTCAAATATAATTGTATCTCAATTAATATATTTGTGTCTCGTAAATGTGCGAACTAACTATTATTATTACTTGCTGAATTTCCAATGTACATTCATATTTATAAAACTGCCAATAATAAACTGTTATCTTAAATTCGATTGTCTCCAACTGATATGTTAATAACTGTTCGCTCAAAGGCAGCGTAAAAATGAATGCGTAAAAGGATGAAGATGGATATAAAAATGAAGGGCGAAAGGCAAACTTAATTGGCGAAGAGAACATAATTTGCGCGAGGCTCGATCGAGCGATTTGCAAAGGGATTAACGCGCGCTCACGGAGATTGGACTTGTCGAAGCAGACGCCATCGGAGTTATTCCCATGAAGATTCATGAATGTTTACTTCAAGTCGCACCGTAAGTCCGTACCCGCTCGAGGTGGATCCATTCGTTTGTCTTCCTCCCACCGGTGTAAATCATTAGATTTATGGCCGCCGACGTTACGTACTATGCCCCTCCCCCCCACTTCGGGGTCGTGCTCGCTCGCGAGTTTATTACATTTGACCCGACACGTATCTGTACTATTGATAGGCGACGTAATAAGCTCAGATCCGACATAGTGGAAATTGACAGTTCACAATCGATCGATCTCCATACGCGCACGAGTATCTTCTCAGAACCACCTGTGCATGTGATATCAGGACACATCTTGCTACGTATCGTTGACATTCGCCAAAACGTTAACGATTTTCCGACATCGTAAGTTAGTCGTTCCGAAAACGTAAAATTCCTATTCTGTAACTCTTGACGACTGTGTCGTTGCATTGTCGTTACGCACGTTTTGTACGTAATAAAAGAAAAGCTGCGCAATGGCAATATAACGATACCGATATTGTTAAGATGAGTTACAGAATAGGAGCCCAAAATTGAGTCTTTGAGGTGACATCGTCCAGAGAGAAAATAGATCGATTTGTTCACGTTGTTTAAAATTTCTAAACGTTATTGCATTTGAATTGAGACAAATATTCTAAAAAAATGAAACCTCACTCTTAAAGATCGAAAATTGAGCTATTCTTTATCAAGACTGGCTCAATTTTTATCCTCTAGAATAAATTTCCACTCCAAAAAATTTTGAGAATATATATTCGGGCATTGAAAAGAGAGAAAGTGAAGATGCTGAAAAAGTGCAAATAACGCTAAAGCTGTATTGATATACCAAAGTAGTGCAATCCTTTTATCTGAACCGAAATGCCGACAATTTCCTATTGGTTATTTCGACCGCCATTTTCGATCTAGTTGTCTGTAGTCCAATAAACACTTAGTATTATTGGCATAGTATGGTTAGTAAGTCGAAAATAGAGAACCTTTGCGCTACTTTGGTATATCTAAAGTTTTAAGCAACGCCTAGACCTAATATCATACAATTATTATAAGTGCACGTAACATTCGTGTCGTTTGATATCATCAGATTGCCGCAGAATGTTGCGTCCGACAGAGATGTGATAGAGTTTATATATGTGCACTGGCAGTTGCCCTACACACCACGATACTACTAATTCGTATTTAAAGCTTTATCGGACGCGCCTCGTGCCCCGTGTAACAATTTCACGCTTCACAGAAACCATCCTGTACCTAGGATCACCGCCACTAACACCATTATTCCTGCGTGGTTGGCGTATACCAGGCACACTTGAGGTCCTCGAGTAGGTACGTATGTACACGGTACAGGTACCAGTGGTAGCAGTCACTTAGATAAATACTTCGCCCAGGGTACCTCCTGTATAATGAATGAACAAGAATTCTCGTCTGGACGGTGGACATACTTGAATATCTTTGAATGATTATATATTTCTCTTTCCCGAAATAGTCTATAATACACTTTCCCTGAATCGGTATAAATTTTTATCTATTTATTGAATTATTCGCTATATAACTGAAAGATTTAATTTTTATTTTATTTGAAATTGTTTTTTTACACACACACTGATTAAGCTTAACCGTCCGTTGATTCTTTTTTTGCAAAAGCGAAACTTTACTCTCAAATTTCACCTCATTTTTGCTCAAATTTCAATTTTTATTAAATAAAGGTTTTTGCGTTTGAGTATAAAAACTAATTGGTAATGTAATACATATATGAAAAAAACTTGTTAATTTTTTTTAAAGCCTAGTAAAAAAAAATTTGATCTGGACGAAAAAGACGGAGGGTTAATTTATCAATTTTGTTGTGAAACTTCTGTCGTAATTCGAAAAAAAAAACGTAAAATAATTCAATAATAAAGTAGCACGTCCATAATTGTATTATAATTTCGAAGAAACTTTTTTTAATTATTTTATCGGGTTCAATTTGTTTCTTTTTCGCTTCTTCCTTGCGCTTTGCACGCTTTAAAGGGATCAACGCAGCATTTTACCATATTGAAAATATTTTTTCCTATTGTGGCTGCTAATTCACATCAACTCATTGGCCCACAGCATCTCTATGTTAAATCGCTTCAATTCCCGAACCGGAATACCTCTCCCCCTCTCTCTCTCTCTCTCTCTCTCTGTCTCTCTTCTTGGTTATGCACTTTATCCACCTCCCCTTCGCCGCTAAATGCAATTTTAATCCCGAATTCCAAGAAAATTACCTTGCCGTCAGAGCTGTTTAAGGGGGTACTAGATGAGATTGCCTCTGTTACCTGTCAGCCCGCTTGACATATAGTATATTATGCAGCTAGCTGTTCGAACTAGTCTTGAGATTATTCTCTAATTTAAATTTCTATTTTCCTTTCGCACCGCCCACGCCGGCGCCGTTGCTGCCGCCGTCGAGCCGGAACAGCCGCGTTTTAATAGCAAGAGGGAGATAGATGAATTTCAAAGGTGCGGCTTTGAAAATTTCAGCGCATGTTTTCACAAACAAACAGGCGTGATCGAAAGGAGCCGTTTGTATTTTTGAACTGAAGCCGATGTTAAATTTTTAATTGTAATTTTGCTACGAAAGTTTCGGCTATTGTTGGATGAACAAAGCCCTTGCGGCAGTTGTTAGTTTACATGAGTTATAATTGGTGGAAACTGTAGAATGCGCATATTGAATATGGTTATGCATATACATATATCATTCAGTCATTTGTGGATGTTTTATGTTACGGAAATAACAAACCTACCTGTAACGTTGAAAGCTGCGCCCTTAGAGGGAAGGTAATACATTCAGCTAAATGAAGAAAGAATGGTAAGGCTAATGGGCCAATAACATTGGACGATGAAATATACGTTCAATATACTTTCAAATGTACACTTGTACGTACATTGAGAGAAAAATGTTTGGTATTTATGCGACTATAATTGCATAAATACCAAATGAATTGGTAAAATAATTACGGTTATAATAAGAGGTCTTTTTTATATTACTGATAATGTTAATAACAATAATTGTAATTTTATAAAAAAAAATATATATATAGTTAGCATCGAAAATTTCTATAAATTATAATTAAATTTATGAAACAGGAAACCACTAGAGTGACACTAAATGTCTTATTTTGAAGCAAGGAATAAAATAAATTATAATAAATTTTACTCCGGGAAAAGCTGTAAGATTTTAAAAACAGACTTCCCATCTTTACAGGTTAAATTATAGTAATTGCAGCTTTTTTTTTCTCTCAGTGTAAGAAGATAATCTGTACTAATATTTCAAGATTTCTATGAAATAACAATTGCCGTCTAATATAATAAATTAAAATAAAAGGTAGGATTAATATAATATGAACAACGGTAAAAATAATATATTCAATAATAGACACTACGACAGTTAATAATAATAGTAACAATAACGACTTTATTGCCACATACATAAATAAATGGACATGGCCGATGTACAGCGTACAAGCTGGATCGCGATTCGATCCGGTTGCGTCAAACTACAGTCACGATCTCTCACGTTCTCACGTACACACAAGCACGCACATGTACATTCTCTTTCTATCTAACTTTCTCTCGCCTTTTTCGGCGGCACGTGCAGCCCGATGCAGCCGTCGCCCTACTTACAACAACGCTTCTACTTTGTATCGGAGCACGGATTAAACAGACACCGCGTTAGAAATAAGCGATTCGCGAGGAGTAATCTCCCTGAAAGGGTGCCCCGCGCCATCAGCACCGAGCGAAAGTGCGGACTCGTGGGGGAACTACGAACAATTTACCTACAAGTGGTTTCGCTGTATGAGGCGTATACCCAGTACACAGGATATAAAGTATCGAATGTTCAAGGAGACGATGGTGATGCTACGAGGGAACGGGAACGAAAGAGGGATGGTCTCGAAGAGAGTTCGTCGATTGGATTTTACCGGGCACCGTCTAACGGCGATAAGCGCGATTCATCCCGGCGATACAAAGCGTCCCGAATTCCCGTCTTCATCCGTCGTCTTCAACATCACGTTTCGCAATCGTCTCACATCCTGCATGCAGCTATCTGATGTCGTTTTTTTTTTTAAGATTGCACTGAATTTAATTCTCCGTCTACAATCTCTCTCTCTCTCTCTCTCTCTCTCTCTCTCTCTCTCTCTCTCTCTTTTGGCCAAATTTTTTTTATTCTATTCCCTAAAACTTTTAGAGTGAATCTGAAAGTTTGTACAATGAAAAATCTCTTAAAGATTGAAAATTGAGCTACTCTTTTTCAAGACTGCCTCAATTTTCACTCTTTAGAGTGAGATTTCACTTCAAAGAATTTAAAAAGCAAGCTTTCGAAAAATTCAAAATTCTACATCTCTATATTACTAACAAAATATTTTAAGAGGGAGGAGGATCTGGACACCTCTTTTATTTTGGAAAAATTTGAGAATGAAATTTTGCTTGTATCGAAAGAGACCCAGATTCCAGACGAAAGATTAAGGAGCTCATGATGGTTTAACGACAAACGTAAGATGAGAATTCGATCCGAGCATCGCGCGTCGCGGAGTAGCGTCGGCGACAGTGCTACGTACACATAGTAATACACGTTTTATCCGCGGTATCACGGGGATCTGATTTCTTCCGGATCCCCGATAGATATCTCGAGAACCCCCGACAAATGTCGCTCCGCCGGGAGAAGAAATATACAAGTTCGAGCTAAATCCGGGGTGCCGAGCGAGTGAGCGCGCCGCGAAACGGCGAGGAAACGCATCGCGCGAGACGTCTTTTATTGTACAATGCGAGACGGTGACTTTCGGCGAGAATCTCGCGCTCTCCCTCCGTTGCCATTGACCGATGGCGCTGGCGTGAGAAAAAGTTAAAGGGAAGACCTCTCGGTGTGTACGCCGTTTGGAAGAATATTCTTCAGAGAGAATTCCCCGAATACCTGTGAATTCGAGAGAATTTTTCCGGTCAAGACCTCGCGAGAATTCCCTTTATGCCCGCGCGACGACTGCGTTTCCCGCTGCGAGGGAAACGCCCAATGCGTTTATTCACGCGTCTCGCCGGATCGGTCGGATATTTTACGGAACGAAGATTGGCTCGTGCCGTAAAACGCCTATAGGGTGATTATAGGGAAGATTGACGTGTGCCTTAAGCGCGGGATTGAAGCCGCAACAACACCCGATTGTGCCCTTATACGACAACTCAATTAAATGTGACGTTGAATTGTAAAATACGGGGGAGGAAAAAAAAGGGAAAAGCGCTCGATGCAATTCCATTTAATTGACATGTATGCACTTTGGGGGAGGTGCGACGCCGCTTGTTAACTCGATTAGGCCCTAAATAAACCAGAGATTCTCGAAGGACACCCGGCACTTGAAGGCGTATCGTACGCCGCGTTCATCGAAAAATAGCGCGTGCTGGGAATAATTAATTATAGCTTCGACTATCCGTATTTACCGAGCTCTCTCTCTAACTCTTTCTTCGCTGCGAATATACTGACACATTGCACTTTGAGGGTATCTTCACCCGTTTGGCGCGGTAGATTCATTTGATATCGTTTGCAGTGTTCCAATAAAGGCCTCGTCCCCGATCGCGCCGATAGCCGATCGTAGTGCATTTTCCATTCTTTCTCTCTCTCTTTCTGTTGCTAAGATCACCGAATCACACAGTTCACCATGATTCCTAATGAATCATTCTGCGCTTTCGCAATACATCGTCGAACCACGTAATTGTATTAGCAAATCGATTTGTCGGCCTGACAACTGCCGTCCGGCCTGGCGAGAAATAGCTTGCCGCTCGCGCAGGCACATAGCTGATAGATGGTCGTCTCCTTTTGGCTCTGATGAGCGGACGAGGATCTGCCAGAGTGTTGTTGCTGCTGTTGCTGTTGCTCCCTCGATGAGTGCCCTTGCACCGGGACCGCCGTCTTCAAGCCCTTTATGTAGACAGACTTGGCGTCAAGCCGGATGGCTCCATGAACGCTCTGCAGTTTCAAATCCGTCAGGCAGGAGGCTGAAATCTCGTTCGCCCAGGACTCGATCACCACCCGCTGAGGAGCACTTATCTTCAAGGATCTCGTTGCTGATTCGAGCCTACAGCACAGTAAAACAGTTCGATTTATATGTATCGCACGGAAAAAAAGGATTAGCAATAGGAGTTAATGTATAGCTAGGATAGTTAATTGTAAGATGTGTCTTTAAAATAGGAACAGCTAATGATATTGGACCCCAAGTTAAATTTATTAGCTATTTGCATTTATGTATCGTAGCAACAAATTTTTGCTGCTAAAAATATATCATGAAGTATTTTCCGTAATGTATGTGCATGGATAAGGAATTTAGGTCCGTCTAATATCTTTTTAGCTACTTGTAGTAATAATGCTTTTAATTTCAGCTAATAAAGTTTCATGTCATAGTAAATGTTTTTTATTTGTAATAGCCAAAGCTTAACAATGATACTAAGGCGATAACTCTTACAGTTAAGTAATTCAACTATTAAAATTTAGCTGCTATTGTCAAGTTATTTTTTTCCGTGTGTATGTAGAACTTTCTCCACTTCTCTCGCTTTATATTGTAACGACAAATTTTTTGTCAACGCGAAGACAATTTTTTCTTAATGAAAATGTTGAGGCGCTAGCAATTTCCAAGTTACAAACGATTAAAGCAGGAGGTTTTTCCACAAACATTTTTCCTCCTTTAAGTATCAAGAAGCTTCCAATTCTTCAACTAATTGTTTAAACGGAATTTATGTTAATAGAATTTCAACTTTCAACTTAAATCATAGAGATATACGATGCTAAAGATTGAAAAGTCATAAATGATAATAAATTTGATGTTTTAAAATAGATATTAATTAATTTGTCATAAAAAGACTATGTGTAAGAAACAGAATTTTATATATATATATGTTATTACGTAATCTAATCTTTATATGTAACATCTTTTATATAATACATAAAATGTACAATATGAATTAACACATTGCATAGAATATTCATCGAATTGGGATATTATATTCAAGTAACAATATCATCATTAGACTTCCGAAGCAGTGAACTACATCGTGTGTCGCCATTAGGTTTCGAAACACGATTATTCCCCACGAATTATCACCGATTATCAGTCCACGTGATTAATTGACTTCCATGATTTACGACTTGATGAACATATCGAAGCGATGGCTATTTATCAAAAAAAGATTCGCAGCAATTTATCAAAGAATATTTTGCACGATTTAATTATTATGCAATATGTGAATCAAAGCAGTAGAGATGTAAATGATTGTTTTATTTCAATAACTACAATAATTGGCTCTTTAATAAAAATACTCGTAATTAAAATAAGATATATACGCGATTTAAATATTTAAATGCAAGATTTAAATTTATATAAGTTAGTCAAATGTACAAGTTAATTGATATGACCTAATTATTGGATAAAGTGACAAAAATTTGAAATATTGAGTTTTTAATTATATGTACAGCTTTAAATAAATTCGTCATATTAAATTTTTATAAATGAAATTATTTCGCGTCGTACGTATTATTAAAAGCTTAGTATTTAAAATTTTAGTCATTTCGTCCAATAATTGGGCCATGTCAACTAACTTGTCTACTAATTAGTATATTTATTTTAGGCGCGAGATGATACATGTCTTTTGTATATAATTAATATTTTTGATAGGTAGTTAAAATATATATATATTGTATATGTATACAATATATATATGTGTGTGTGTATATATATATATATATATATACAGGGTGCCCCGTAAAGACTCAAACAACGCTTAAGGGGAAATTCCTAAGATCATTTTGAGACGAAAATTCTAATACATAAAAATGTTGAGGCAATAATAACTTTTGAATTATAATTCGTTAAAGATAGTGTGTAATTCAAAAACTATTATAGCCTCGATATTTTCGTATTAGGATTTTCATCTTAGAATGTTCAAAAGAATCCAGAAATAATAATAGAGGCTATAAAAGTAAAATAGTTTTTTACTTATAAGCATTTAAAGTTAGCTTATAATTCAAAAAATTGTTGTAGCCTCGACATTTCCGTATTAGGATTTACGTCTCAGGAATAATCTCAGGAATCTCCCCTTAAGCGTTGTTCGGGTCTTTACGAGACACCCTGTATATATAGGTATATTTAATCCTAGCTATACACACGGGGGTCCTAGAAACCTCCGTGCAATTTGGTAAATTGAGATTTTTTTCTTGTTTCTGAACTTTTTTTTTCTTTGAACCTATATATCTCAAAGCTCCTTAATTCTATCGACTTTTACATATTAGGGACTTGTTTCTTAATCAATTCTCTATCGATTGAAAAAAAAATTAATTGAAATATGTCCATTTTTACGAAAATTACGGTAACAAATATGGATGGGGTCCCAGGGACCCATGTAGTAGGTATATAAGAGTAGAAAAAAAAGTGTGTAAAGCTAGGGATATATATGTATATATATGCATGAAGAAAATTACGCAACATATTCGCATTAAAATTCAATCAAATAGGCCTGTAAGCATTTAAATTTATTAAAACGTTTTTAATTGTTCGATATTAATCGTTATTTTAACCCTTCATTACTCACATGGAGTGTCCAGGACACTTCAGCCTTATACATACTCGCTAAATGTACAAATGCTATTTATATACATTATATTTGGCTTTAGCCAAAAGTATTATGCACCTATATTTTTTCATTTATCTGAAATTTTTTTATTATTATATTAATTGCTATTTGTTATTAGCATTATATAAAAATTTAAGGGGTTTTTGAAGCAATAATTCACAACTAGTGTCTTAAATTAATTTTTTCGCTAAAAAATTAAATAATGACAGTAAGATATTTAACACTTTAAGCCAAAGTTGTATTTAGCGCAAATTTACAATTTTAAGAAAATTTGCATTTGTCTTTATATATATATAGAATGTATAGAACATTATCAATTTCTATTTAAGTATGAATCATTAAAAAGAACAATGAAAATTGAGATATAACGTTGGAGTATTTATAATTAAAAATATGCCATACGTGTAATTATTAATTATACGTTTAAAAGATCGCAAGTAACATAGGATTGAACAAATGCTAAAGCAAAGCGCGAAATGTACGATAGCCCGTTCGTTAAAAGCACGTAAAATACAATTGAATAATCCGTGTATATTTTTCATACGCGGTAAGTATTTCACGACGTGCGGTTGGTAATACGAACGACGCTCGGCGAACGGCGAGGGGAGGAGGCGCGCTGCGTGGCGTGGTGGTTGACTACGTCATCACTTTGGCATTCGCGCGGCGACCTTGGAAAGGGACGGCAGCGGTACTTGCTGGTACGAGTCGCTCCGTGCGTCGCATAATATTCCATAAAACTTAAACATTTTCTACGAACGAAAATTGATCACTTATGATTTGCGACGTGAACGTATCGAAGCGTCTACTATTCGTCAAAGGTATACATTTTACTATTTCAGGCTCGAAATAAAAACGTGGAAATAATGATGAAATTACGAATTATCACATTGGCGATATTTAGACTAATATTTCGTACTCTTTAATGATCAAATCACGAGTAACAGCATGTCGAGAGTTTCATACATCGTTCTCTATTTTCGGGTCGAAAGAGTGATGCATGAATTTAAATTTATTGAAGCACCGGTCAGCGCGATTAAAAAAAAATCAAAGGAAAGCCGTGATATATCGACTGTTCATTAATCCGGGACTAGACGCTTGATTTTTTTTATGCAAACGTACCTGAAGTGTTTTTACATCTCAATTAAAATCGCTGTTATTAACAACATATTGCATACGATTATTTTACAATTTATTAGTATTTGAGAACACTGTGGATGATTTAATCATAATTTTCTAAAAAAACAGTAAAAAGAAATTAAACAATTAGTAAACAGAATAACAACCTTAAGTGGCTAGTATTTCCAAAAAATAAAAATTTAATTGATATAACGATTTTATATCAATCGCAGATTCGATGGGCATTTAAAGAATAGTTCGTAAAGAATAATTACAAAAAGAAACAAATATATTGAACAATTCATACGAAATAACAATGTGTGAATAATTTAAATAATTAATTCATGTAAAACCCTAGGTGATTATTTCCGGATTAATAATGCATCATATATTCGACGAGATTTACAAGTTCAAAATGTATTGTGCGTTTGCAATATTCCAACTCACGATTTTGTATTTTCAGATACCCCGTTGCGTCTTAATTAGGTGTGAATTCACTCGCGTGACGAGTCGTATCGCGCGGTATCAGTGTGAAGTTGCCGCCTTCGTCCCATCACCCACTAAATGGCTTAGATGGCGGCATGACGTAGAAACGAGCAGGTCAACTTCGAAACTGTAGGATCTAGTGACGCGTTCGCTTGGTAAGTACGCAAATAGAAACGTTCGTAGATAGCGAATAGCTCTCGCATTCTCATTATTCGTTATTTTTCGCAACACAAGCTCGTATACTGGTAATTTTTGAAAACGAAGGAACAACGCAGAAACGAAGCGAGCGCGAAACGGTCGACTCTGAGCTTTATGGCGTCATGACGCGTTCGCTCGGTGAATACGGTCATAAATTCGCAAATGAGACGTACGTAGATAGCGAATAGATCCCGTGTTCTCATTATTCGTTATTTTGCTTAGCTCGAACGCGTATACTGGCAATTTCTGAAAATTCGTGAAACGCGTTTGATCGAGGGCGAAAATCTTCGCGCCAAAACGACGATTTCTTCCAATTCATGCAGAGCGAATATTTATTGTTAACTCGTACTCATGTTTGTTTCGTCGTAATACCGAGACATTAGTCGCCATTCTGAAACACATATGCCGTTTGTCCGTTACAGGTGCAGTAATTTTCCGAATTGAAGCGAAGGGAGCAACAGGTGCAATGTCGCGGTGGCCGCTCGATTTCCGAACATTCTCGTCTCCGCCATTCTAGATTCATGACGATGCTAACTGCGTACCGCATGGAATTCGTAAGACATCGCGATAAAAGGTACGTATGCTATAAATACCGAAAGCGTCGTTTGAAATATCGCGCGATAATAATTAACTTATTTTCGCGAGTCATTGTGAGCGTTCTGACAAAGCAATTATCCTGCTCGCCGAACAATTAAATTATTGGTAAACTTCTTTCTTATAAATCCAATTAATCAAATTCAATCGCTCGGCGAGCAGGCTAGTTGGTTTGTCTATCGGCTTGAACACGGCTGTGTTCAACAGAACGTTTATTTTGCAACTGTTGAAAGTTCTTTTTGCTGATTGAATTATACTTTTAAATTTAGAGAAATAGTCCTATTTTTCGACGAAGAGAATTTCCTATTGTGCTAAATAATTCTGTTAAAAACATAGCCGACCTTCCCAAAAAGCAAAGTACACTGTTAAATCTGTAGTGTCAAATTTAACCTAATGTGAGTCGCCACTGCTCCTACTAAATATGTCGTTATTTTACCAAAATAATAGTTAAATTTGACACTATATCGTGTCAACTATAACATTGTTTTAGTCTAAAATAACGATATGATTGAGTAGGAGCAGTAGCGACTCACGTTAAATTAAAATTGACACTATAGATTTAACAGTATGTAAGAGAAAACAAGAAATTTTATAAATTTTAAAAAAGCTTATTTGTGATCGATATTCTCGTTTGAGTCGACAGTCGCACTTCTCATGTTTAAATTCATAAAAATTCATGCGGTAATTCGCATTTTTTGCACATTTTAATTAGTATTAATTTCGGGAATGTCGTGCAAAGTATCACCTGATTACATAGTACGTCTTTAATTAATTTAAATATTTGGATTAATTTAACTGTGTATTCAGTGACTTGTGTAACCGAAAAATCGAGGAGAAACCTGATAATTTGAGGACAAGAATCAGAGGATTCTGAGAGGAGGAGGAGGCCTGGGAAGGCATCGGGTGACGGTGGAGCAACCCTAAGGTAAGCAATGTTTTTTTTTAGCACTGGTACTCTTTTGGAAATAATCATTTATTCTCGTGAAATAGCTTTGTCATTATATTTCATAGAATTTTTAAGTATCCAATTAATTGATCTGATATATGTATATTCAGATATCAATTAAATTTTTTAATTTATTAAGTTTTACATATAGTAAATCCTATAATAATTAAAAATATTTTTCATGGAAGTTCCATAATTACTTTAATAAATTTCAATTTCAACTAAAACTTTTAGAATAAATCTCACTTTGAAGAATGAAATTTCTTTCTTAAAGATTGAAAATTAAGCCACCCATTTTCGACTCGGCTTAATTTTCACTCTTTAAAGTGAAATTCTACTTCAAAGAGAATTTCTTAAAGAGGAGATAAATTAAAAAAAATTTAATACACGTAATAATAATTTCCTTGTTGACATACTAATTACTTTGAACGCTTGCGTAATAATTTGGATATCTTTTTATGTTTCAGATTAACGTAATTACAGTGCAGTTACAACTCCGCTGTTGCGCATCGTATCTATAAGTCATAAATTATTATATTTTTTATTTTAAATCGAAATAATGGATCTATAAAAATTATATGAGTTGTTTATTACATGTAACGCACTTAGATTTGCGTATTAATCAAATTTGCATTTCATAGATCTGTTGTCTTAAGATGAATGGGTTTAAATAGATTAAAATCAATATTGAATTATGCTGGATAAAATTATCAATTTATTATTAATAATTTATTTTCGATAAGAATGTATTTTTAATCTATTACGACTTCGTAATATAACAAAATAAAATAATAAGTTCTATGTTTAATGTTCTATACACACACACACACGAATGCATTCTTATATCGAAAATAAATTGATAATAATAAATCAACTAAAATACTACAAGTATTCTGCAAAATATGTAAAAATTTTAATTTTTTACTATATTTAAAATCATTTCTTCTTCATCAAAAGTCTGTAAGTTTTTTTATCGAGCTTTAATTGCAAAATATTTCTTATTGTTGCTTTCATTCATACTTGTGAATTTGTTTCATAAATTTTAAATAATCGATGTATCTTAGAATATATTTTTTTAATAAGACATTAAAACATATGTTAAATGAATGCATTCTATAGAAACAAATATGTTTTATAAAATGTATTTATTTATTTAACATATGTTTTGGTGTCTTAAAAAATAAATTGAAGATACATCAATTATTTACAATTTATGAAACAAATTGACAAAGTATGAATAAAAGCAACAATAAGAAATATTTTACAATTAAAACTCGATAAAAAACTTACAACTTTTTATAAAGAAGAAATTATTTCAAATATAGTATATAAAAATATATATAAAAATATATATAAAAATTATAACTTTTACATATTTTGCAGAATACTTTGTAATAAATAAAGATTTTTAAGAATTAAGAATATCAAAAAGATTAGGTACATTAATGATGTTCTCTGAATAATTTTATTAACATTAATTATATTTTCTTATTGATTGTTTAAATAAATGGACAGTATTATAATTAATTAAATTTTTTAGTTAAGTGTTTAAATAATAGTAAGAAATAGTGAAAAGCAAAAAGCCATAATAATTGTAATAAGTATTGATATTTTCGGAGATATAAAATTTTTACGTTTAATTATTTTTTCTTTATGGTGTTCGTATATTGATGATATGTAGTAAACGATGAAATTTGGGAAGATATTTATGTGTGTATATATAGACAATTTTAAATATTTATTAGATGTAACTTTTCTTCTTGTTCTTAAATATCAAGGATATAATATTACGGCCTGCATTGTTCTTGTCGAGAATTAAATATATTATATGCATCGTGCAATATCACACGAAAGCAATAGTCAGAGATACTTCAAATATGTGTTATAAATAAAATAAATAAAAGACAAACGAGAAATATTTGTTAACATGTAATATATTTTAATTGATATTATTATAAAAGTGAGATGATCATTAATTATATCTCTTCTTACATGTATCAACTTTACCTTAATCTTTTATAATCCATCCATATTTTATTGATAATTTAATTTTGTATCACTTGAAAGAAAAATTACATAAAACTTTTTCGGAATTTGTCTAACAATAATGTCTCAGTAATATTAGAATATCTCAGTAATATTAGAATATCTCAGTAATATTAGAATATCTCAGTAATATTAGAATATCTGATTATGAAATAATAAAAAAATTGTAACGTATTGTATAAAAAAATAATTATGATAACGTCTCGATACAATTCAATATAATAACAATCTCAAGAATAGTATATCTCAAGTATATCTCAAGAATAGTATATCTCAAGTATATCTCAAGAATATAAAAATATATTTTCGATATGTGATATAAATTCTCATATGATATATATATATATATAACATCTCGTTAGAATCTCTCACTGAATTCTTTTTGAGAAAAGTGTGGCGGCATTGTCTTTTTAATTCCACGATTTAAAATAAAACACTGATGCGACACAGCGATACAATCATTGCTCGATGAACGACGGCATCGAACTACATCGTATACTTCAATTTCAGTACATTACGTTCCAATAATGACGCGGATTACGCTGTAAATCTCCGTGTGCCCGTAAACCGTCGTATTATATCCAGCAACAGAGTAATATCTGTATTGACTCCCGTGGTCCAAAGTCAAACTCGAGCAATAATCGATTCTCTCTCCGAAGGAGACAGTCCACACGTTCGTTCGTTTCCTTTCGTTCTCCGCGAAGCTGTTCTTTTATCGCTCTACTCTGTTTTATTTCTTCCCACAGTCGCCTCCCCGATCCTCGACTTTTGCTTCCGTCTATCCTTATACCTCTTCAGGAACTCGTACGATCCGCGGTATTTCATATCTGGCGCAAATCCAATCCTATGAATATAATTTTCCGCGCGAGCAAAGTTTTATTGTAATCGTAAATCCGTCTGTAAATTGCCCAGCGCTATCAATAACCGCGGTGCGGCGGTACAACTCCGTTTTGTCCCCCTCCTTGCTATCTTTCCAACATTCCCGTCCTACCGTCACCACCATTCGCAGACTTCGATCTCTCGCCGTAATACACTGAGGTGCTTGGCGAGAGATGAGGATGAAGACGGGAGGGGGGGGGGCAGAAGGGTTAAGGGATTGTACGAGCTTATTCGGGCCGAAGGTGTGATGATTGAAGGTATAGATAGGTGAGAGTTGCCATTTCTGAAACGGCTTCTTCGCGAAGAAATGAAACATCGCTACAATACGTTGTTATTCGGTCGTAAGACCGAATGAGGACGATCGATTGATCTCATTCACTCGACGTCTTTATTATTAGTTTGCTTGCTGATGCACTACTTCCTAAATATAAATACGTTTTATCCTCGACCTATAAATTTCATGTACTTCACGGAATTTTGCAAAAAAAACTGATGATCGATGATCATAATATATCTTACAAATAAACCTACAGAAGTGTCACTCACCGATTTTAATGAAACTTTCGATATTTGTATAATGAAAAATATTTGATACGCGTATTTTTTTTATCGTTTTTTTATCGTAAAGATTCGTTCTGAAGGGTGAAAACTACTCCCTTAAAGGTAAATTTAATATATTAGGTGAAATAAGCTATATTGGGTCGGCCATTTTGAATTTCATACTTTTGACATAAAATTCAGTTTCAGTGACCCCAAAAACCCCCTAACCTATTTTACTTTTTAAAATTTTTAACTTATTTCACCTAATATATTAAATGTATTCCTTACCCTTAAGGGATAGTTTTCACCCTTCAGAGCGAACCTTTGCCGATAAAAAAAATACGTATCAAATATTTTTTATAGTTCTACAAATATGCAAAGTTTCATTAAAATCGGTGAGTAACACTTCCGTAGGTTGTTAGTTTAACACTTGTTAGTTTAACAAATTATTTTTGTAACTGTCCGATTTCAACGATAACACTACTGTTCGATTTGTCTGACTCTATTTATATAGTTACTACTTGCTAGGATATAATTATGTGCACGGAAATTCACATTTGAATTTTGATGAAATTGTTGATACGAATATTAACAATAATCACAAATAATTGCATAATATTTCGAAACAATATCTACAAATTGTTTATTTGTAGTATAATATTAGATAATTATCATTCACAAATAGTTTGTGGGAAAATCTATACACGTCAGGAATTTCTCTCGATTGCATAAAATTAAATATTACATATGCATATATTGTTAAGAGGTATTTGTAATATATTTACTTAAGACCGCGTCCCGATTCTCCTCTGACCAGCGGAGTCTGCACACTTCCTTGAAAAACGGCACCACCATCGCCGGTCACCCTTAACATTTCCGCTCCCACGATAACTTGTTCTCTGTCCGCGGAAAAGAGCACGCCTCCTCTTGGATCAGTTATTCGGAAACCTCTAGACACACAGTCGACGCGATCTTCCCCTGGAAGTAGAATTTAATTGAATATACTCTGATATTTAATCTAAAATATATTAGAAGTTGTACAGAGTGTGAAAAAAACCATTTAGCATTTTTATTTAGCATTTTTACGGTAGATAATACACACCACATTGAGTAAAAAAGCCTTAGTAAACATAGATCGAAAGCTTAATCGTTTCTGAAATATAATCAACTTTGTGTATGTTAGTTTCATAACTGACTTATTGTCTCTTCTACGTGTTGTATATGACATGAAAAGAGAAAAAATTGAGATAAGTAGCACATTGATAGTTTATTTGAGAGAATTACAGGTTTAATTTAGGAATGAGATGATCTCCTACAATGCCTATCTAATCGTAATGATTGATGTCAATTTACTGATTACCGGTGAAATTTTTCACTATAAAGTGTGTATGAAAATTGAATCAGAACATTTAGAATGCGATTTGTAAACACTGAGGTAAATCTTCACGTCACATATTACACGCAGAAGTCAATAAGTCAGTTATGATACTACATACACAATTGTTTATATCTTAGAAACGATTGAGTTTTTTACTTACGTTCACTAAGCTTTTTTACTCAGTATGATGTGTATCTACTATCTATCATATACATGCTGAATAGTTTTTTAACACCCTGCATTTAAAGTGTATTAAAATTAATAATTGTTGAAATTTTGTTTATAAATTATATACATTGGTAAAACGAATAGTACTAACAAGATCTATAGCTAAAAGTGGAAATATTTTTCATTTTTTTTTTGTATTTTAAAGGGGAAGTATTATGCGAAATTCGCAAAATTAATATGTCATATTTTTAATTTCGGTTTTTTAGTATAAAAAGTGCGGAAGTCTTTTTTATTTTTATAAAAAACTATAGAATTATGAAAATTATGAATAGAGAGAGAGAGAGAGAGAGAGAGAGAGAGAGAGAGCGCTATTAGAACTGTTTTTTTTTTTATTAATAGAATGTCATGCTAACTTCGCAAATCCCATTTTTGGGTATCTGTGAAATTAGCACGACATTCTATATTAATATAGTATAAAAATACTAATGACAATTCTAATAGCATTTTCCATAATCCTACAGTTCCTTATAAAAATAAAAAACAGTTACGCATTTTTTAAAATTAGGAAACCAAAATTGAAAAAATTGCAGCTCCGTTTAATAATTGTAGAGTATATAGATTTTTGCTAGTATTAACAAAAAATGTCGCTGGAATTGAGATAAATTATCAGCATGTCACTTTTTATCCTAAATAATTTTGTTTGGATTATCAAAATAATTATATGAAGCGCTCAAACCGATTGTCCAAACCGAATGTCCAAAATTTTACAATATTTCTCATTATTTGAGATTCCTACGTAATTATTTTAATGATCTAACAAAATTATTGTCAGATCTGTATCTAGTTAAATTTTTAAAGATACGTCAGCAAAATAATTATTCCCGTGTGTAAATCAATATAGAATATTTTATGAAACTATATAGCTTCCGTATAGTTTTAAAATAAGACATTTATATAAATTCATTTCTCTCTGAGAAATTAAAATTACTTCTTGACGTCAAATTGTATGAAAAATGCAGGCTGCTGTACGTGATCATCAATATAACTTACCAACTGTTAATCGCGCGAGAAGCCGACCATCGTGAGATCTCGCCGAGGCCGTAAAATTACTCCATGATTCCAGCACTAAGTTTTTGCCCCTCCGAGATCTCAAGCTGGAGGCCACGAGGGCGTCTAACACGGCAGCTTGACCTCTTAGCTCGATTCCCCCAGGCACCACTTTTAGCGAACCGATACCTTCCTGAAAGAAAAGGAAATGACTCAGGACAGAAGGGCGAATCGTCGAAACTTTCTAGGCCGTGGCTATAACGTTCGATAAAAATAGAGCAGAGTCTCGCCACGATTTATTGCACTCTTGTATACCCATTCTATTTTCTCTCAAATTGATAGCTGATTCAGGCTTTCTGTTTCCTATAAATTCTATATTTTGTCAGTCGTTAAAATACAATACTCGATTTCTAACGATCTTTCAACTGATTTTTCGATTTGTCAGGATACGTTCCTGAGAATAAAAATCAAATTTAAATTATAGGCAGAAATTATCGTCAAAATTAAAATAGCAAGCGATACTATAGTTTATCTACATAAAACCGAAACGATCTAAAATGTTTCCTAGTCAGTGTATCGTCGCAGGTAAAGCCAGAATTTATTAAAATCGGACCGCACGCCGGGAAGCCTAGCAATATCGATATCTTCGAGATCGAGTGAGCGCACCGTCGCGCTCGTATCGTAAAATAAAATAATATACTCCATTACTGCGTCGAGTTTTAGCGTGGCGATATTAAGTATCGGTGGCGCTCACCATTATTGCCACTTCAGACGGATGAATTATAAATGCGGCGATGAGCTACGTGCGCGTTACGCGCAGTGATCCATTGTGCCCGTTCGTTTGAAATATCTGCCGTAATATCCGAAACAGTGGCGTAGGCAGAATTTTATTTTAGTTTGGTATCTCTCTTACTCCTCTCTCTTTCATTCTTTGTCTCCCTCTCGTCCATCGACCACCCATGGTGGGGTGTATCGAGCGAAGGAAGGTGGACGGCCACCGGGGTCGGGAGGAAAGGAGATATACACTATAAAGTAGACACATTGCGCGTTTGCATTCATCTCGTAAACTTTAGGTAGTCTTCCACCTGGGACTTATCCCGAGTAGAAAGTGCAATTTGGCGTTTATGAAACCAGTCTTACCGCGTATAATTGCGATTGAACTTTGCCTCTGACGATGCTAAAGAATATACGTCTAGTAAAAAAAATTAAAATGTCTATACTTCTTCCTAAGATAATCTTAGAGTTTACAAAATTAACCAAAGAAATACACACAGGAAAATACATATTGTACGTGAATGATAATTACTTGTTTCAAGTTCTAATTTCAAAAGTTTATATATTTGCAAATCATAAGTTCATTATAAGCATCAAAGGAGGAGTCTCCATAAGGGCCGATTTCGGCACCCTCCAGATTTTGTTCACGTTTGTAAAATCACTTTAATTGAATATAATTGATTTCAAGAAATAGATTTTTTTTTACAAAAAATCTATTTCTTGAGATCAATTATATTCAATTAAAGTGATTTTAGCTTAAACGGAGCGATAGTGTTGCCATAGGAGTCTCCATAAAGCCGGTTTTCGGCCTAAATTTCAATTTCATTTCAAATAATCGGAAACGTTTTATTATTGTAAGAATTATCGAAATCAGGTGATTTTAGCTTAAACGGACGTATTTGACATCTGTTATCTTGTAACTCAATCAAAATTTTAATAAGTTGCTTATTGATTTGATTACTTATTAAACTGAAGTCACTTCTTCGATCAATTTGATAATATTTTTAAAGAGAAAATAAATTCTTGTTTTGAATTCATATTAATAAGAGCTTTTTTTTCTTAATTTGAGAGAAGTGTATTTTAAGATTATTATTAAAAATATTCTTTGTTAAAGATAACCGTTACTTAAAAGAAAGAAAACAAATAGAGTAATCACTTTTCTTAATAATAGAATGATATTTTTCTGTGTGTATACAGAAAATGTAAGCATATGTCTATGGAGAAGTTTTATTTCAAGAAAACTAGAAGAACTAAAAAAGGAATTAAAGTTAAAGCCACGTTCTAATAATATTCAGTTTCTTGAATTTAATTGTAATAGTTGATGTTAAAAATTCGCGTAGATTTTACTAACGCGCATCAAATATGTGCGCGAAAATGAGTTGCATCATTCTTTAACCTTCTGTCCGTGATATGAGCATAGTTCGACATAAGAGAGGCTGTCAATTACATTCCTCATATTAATACGAATGCGACGTATTTTAATATCGCTCGAGAATGCACGTATATCCGTGGAAGACCCGTGAATCGCTAGAAACCTTAGAAACAGTTCGAAACGGATAGAGATCTCGCTTGGCAAATCTCCCAGTCGTAGTCTTCTCCATCGCCGCAAAGTTCTCCTTAAAATACTATTGCGATAAAATAGTTCGTTCTTCGTCCACATTGGTTTCCGATGATTGGCCGCTCGATCGAAAGCAATCGCCACGCTCTGTCCGCTTATTATTACAATTGCGGGGAAAAGAAGAGCGCTGATCCAGGTACATGTTCTGTTCGACTGGTTTAAATTTCGATCCAGCGAACTCCATTTTATTCGAAATTTTTTTTTCCTAACCAGCCATGGTACGCTGACCGAACTCGAACATTTGCCGAATACGCGGTGGCAATTTGATACGTCGATTTGCGGCGAAACGGTAAGGATAATTTTCTCTGTTAAACGAGATATGAAAAGCCAAACAGTCGAAAGGACAATTTATTATCGCAAATACAACGGTATCCAATTGAAATTTAATCCTGACTTAGGTACATATTTCGGGAAAAATTTAAAATGGTATTTATTTCTCATATGAACAGAATAAAATCTCATGTTAACACAGATAACCGAAATTACTATAAAAAAAAATATTTTTGAAATAATACAATTTTCATCTCTTGAAAGCATAGGGAATCTCTTATTTATATTTTGTTGGTTTTGAAAGATATTACAAACTCATTGTCAGATATATTGGGTTTAAAATATTTCTACATGCCAATAATGCTTTCATGATTAAATAAATTGGAAATGTCAAACATCAAATTCAATTATTTTATATTGGAATATCTTTTATAGTACATGAAGATAAATATATCATTTTTCAATGGAACTCATGTGGAAATGGACAATGAATATTGGTAGGAAAATTAAATTATTATGCTGCATAGACAATCACGATAGCAGACGAGTGAATGAACTTTAGAATTTAGATATATGTATATACTGGATTGCTTTCATACACACACGTGTGTTGTTTTACTCATATTATTATTAGTATTATCGTCACGTCTTTGTTAATCGATCCAATTGCATAACTCGCCAATGCACCGTTATAAATATCGTCGTTCTAAAGGAAATGACTGGCTGCCAGATTTCGCCAAGCATCGAGATCGCGGTTTAAATACTCATCCATGGAGTTTTCCAACAACACTTCGGATGTGCGTAGTTGCGATCGGAGCAGAAAGGGAGATCTCGAGCCACCGGCACTCGATTAGCCAAATCGTTCGGAAAACGATACGATCTCTTTGCCCTCTACTTAACCGTAACCGTAAACCCCAATAGTGGCTACGGAGAGCGAGCGAGAGTATGAGAAAGAAATAGAACGAGACACGATCATACGGGAAGAATGAGAACGAGAAGAAACTCTGAAACGAGAGATACGGGAACGGTGAGAAAGAAAGACGAGGTACACAATAAAAAGAAAAAAAATGCAAGCGTTGGGAGAATGAGTGGAGGAATGAGAAAAGAATGAGGAAACGAGAAAGAAAGATAGAATGAAAGAAAGAGAAAGACAGGAAGAACGAACTGTGGCTGCACCTGCTTTTTAGAATCGCTAGACGGTCTGGAGGAACCACCGGAGTCGAGAAGATCGTCCAATCGTGGTGGTGAGAACGCGCGGCAGTAGTAAAAGTAATCTACCGTCAGACAGCTATCATTAAGTCCTAGGCTTTATACCCTTTTTATCTCATTGTCTGTCGGCCGTTGATAAGGGGATTTAAGCGACAATAAAAAATATCGACCTTTAGCCTTCTCTCGTAGCGCGATCGGGCACGTGCCTTTTTCCACTTTTCTATCCCGATCGTGTGGTTTTTCCGAAAAAAATAAAACGAAAAAGAAAATCCGTGCAATTAGCCAGTTGAATTTCTGGCAGCGGATCGAACCGACCGTACTTTCTTCGTATTGGCGCGATTGGTTGCCACGAGTATCAAATATTTATCGTATCCAAAAATTGCGGATTCGCGCTCGGCAGCGGAAATTGCGCGGTGTGACCGATTAACAGATTTCCGGACGCGTAGGAATCAATCAAAGCGATGAATTCAATGAATTCGTTTTCGTTTCTCCACGAAAAAAAATTTCCGCGCGTTGCGTTATAATCTCGTTTCGAATTGCTCAGCGTGTCGAGACGGGCGATGTGCACGACGAGGGTGAGCCAGAGGCGGGTGGTGGCGTCTGTCGGTGCATGTAATGAAATCCAAATAACACCCCTAGTAAGCGTATATCATCATAACGACGCCTCGGCTCGACGTTACTCGGCTGGTCGCCTTGTTCATAAATTAATGTAAAGCGCGTCATATTTACAAGGATTACAAAAGCATTCCATTTTCGCGCTTCGCTTGTTCTAATCGCGGTCACTTTTCCGCTGCTCCTCTATATAAAGATAAGCTTTATCCGAGATGCGAAACTATTAGATATTTTATTATTTCGTATTATTCATACATTTTTCTGGTCTATTATGTTCTGGTCATCATTATGATGCATTTTTATAATTTATGTGGATATATTCTCCATTTTTATTTCTATTTTTATTAATGTAAGTATATTTTTTTTAAACCAATATCATCATACAATCATAATATTTTAGATTTCTCTTATAATTTTTTTTGCTCGACCAAATCATAATATTGGAAATTTTTAAAATACAATGAAATTATAGGAGATGCACATATCTAAAAAAAAAACCATTTGCGCACACAATTTACAGCTGTAATATTTTATATCGCAGTTATATTTCAAGTTTTTCCGTTTGAAAATAGTTTTGAAAATTGAATCAATATTAATTTTCATGATTAAACGTATAAAAATAAGTTAATTATACCTAATAATATGTCAAGAAAACTTTCTGTCAGTAATGTAATTATTTTATATGGAATACTATTTTACATAACAATATTATATTTATTATTATTTTATTTTTTAATATTATGTGTCGTCATATTCTTACATTTTCAATCAAGTATTTGCTTTGTAGAAATCACTTTCGAAGTCAGACACATGAGGCATTTAAGTTTTGGATGTATTCGATGTATTTATTATTTAAATTCCATCGGGAAAAGCAACTGCGAAAATCCAAGAATATATTTCGTAAATTGTTTTAACATAAATCTCCATTCGTATAAAATTCATTCAAGGCATAGTCAGATTTCAACTGCAATGAATTTCGTTTCTGTAGATGAATAGACGTCGGTGCGTTGAACGCGCGCGCCATTTTGTTGAACCAATTCGCGTGCACATCTCATTTCGCGGAAGTCGGAAATAGCATTGAGAAAGTAAAGTGCGTTGGCTCTCTTGGCTACTCTACAGTTTTCAACATTTATTTATCTTTCCTTTTTATTAAAATTAACTTATTAGAATTAATTCTAACAGCTAACAAAGACTCAGGCACGTAATTAGTATCCGCATCTCCTGCTTTTAATTGTATGTAATTGCCGAAAGTCATTATCGAAAATAATAATCGTCAAATCTCTGTCTTCTTACGAGCGAATATAGCATTCGTGTGAGTTTGCATGACCGCACCGCTGATGGGTTAACCCACATGTACGTATACTTTCCATGACAAGCAGTCATACGTTTCGCCTTCTCACACGTATGTATGTATGTATGTATGTCGCGGTCCACACCGCCTGTGATTACACATATGCACGTGTGCTCTACGTGCGGCTGCGCTAATGCACCTCACGTAATTATCCCGAGCCGGACGACGCTAGGTAGTCTCACCTAACTTCTGCGCCGCGCCGCGAGTAATCCGACTCTGAAACCCTGTCACCGCCTCTTCCTCGAGGGGATCCTCGATGAACCCTCTCGCCGGTCATAACCGAATCCGGTCTACTCCTGGTCGCCACTTTCCACCCCGTCGCGTCCTCCTTGCATCCGCGACATCGCAATTTCATGTTATTTTACCGCGCGACGGCGCGGGGATTAAATCGCGAGCTTCCCTCCTGATGCGCCTTGTGAGGATTAATTCACTCGTTCCAGCAACGACTTCGCTCTGCTCATCATCGACGAATCGACAGGAGGATTATTTGTTAGTCGACGAAGTTTATCAACCCACGAGCAGAGGTCACACTTAGTGCCATAAATTCGAGCATTGACAACACGTTAGCTGCTGAAATCATTGATTTTTGTACATAGAAAAAATGATTTTGCTAAAGTATCTAAAAATTTAGCTAGATATAAATTTGAAAATAATTTTGTTGGATCATCAAAATAATTATATAGGACACTCAAGTATAATAAGTAATATTGCAAAAAATTTTGACATTCTAGCAACCAGCTTGATATTTTACACATAATTATTTTGATGGTCTAACATTGCAATATTATTTTTAAATTAAAATATACAAACTAAGGAACTCAAAGCAAAAGCAAGACGTTGTTAGCTAAGACGGTTTTTTTGCTCTGAGTCCCTTAATTTGTATATTTTAATTTAATTAATCGAGCATTGAATGACTATTTAATAATTTTTAAATTTGTATCTAAATTTTTAAATAATTTAGCAAGATCGTTTTTTCCATGTATTCGACAATTTAATTTTTATCTTAATGTATATTGCAAGAGTTAGCAAATTACAATTATAGTTAGTATTTAAAAAAACTAAATCGAAGAATTTCTTTCAACTGTGTTAAAATATTGATTAATTTTTAACTGCATTTATTCACGCGATAAATGTTAATAGAATGAGATAAGATAGTAACGGTGTGTCAACAAGTACCTACAGAAAATCATGTCGCATAACGAACCATTATCGCAAAGTTTCTTCTTCCATCCAGATTATTTATTTTTCCTAAGGTAATGAGCGCGCAAAAGATCCAATGTATAGTAGGACTGTTTTCTTTATAAAAAAATATATATATATGTATAAATATATATTCTTTTTATGGTGATAACAATTATATAAAGGGGATTCCGGAGATGAGACACCCTCGAGGCATCATTAATGCTGGCGCGCACTCGTCTCTTCTCCGGAAACTCTCTTATAATATTCCAGTCGTTTCTGAGGGAGTCGTCTTTACTTCCTCTCGAATCGTACCACCTTTTTTTTTTAGTTTTAATATAATAATTTATTGTATTGAGTTGGTACAAACAAAAGTGAACTTCAAAATTCAAAATTCAAGCAGCTGTAATTTCGTTAAAAATGAAATTTAAATTTAAAAAAGCTTTAAATCTCTACTTTCGAAAGGTCACTGTGTCTTTTGAGTTTCTATGAATTTGATAATTTTTATCTATTTTTATCTAGAAAACTACAAGCTAGACAAAATGGGAAATTTTCTTCACATATTGTGGATTTGTCGCACGCCCAAAAAACTTATTAAAATTTTCGACTTTCTAACGTGAAAGCTTAATGTTTTCCTTTACAAAATCGTTTTTTTTTTAATAATCCTAAGATTTTTTGTTATTCAGTTATCGCAGATTGAATAAAAGGAGCATTTTGACGTTTGATTGCTCATAACTCCGTTAAAAATCATCATGTATCGCAATAAAAAAAAATAGATTTTTAAAGCTGAGCGCCTAAACTTTGTTTTATTGAATGATATAATTGGCAAATTATTGTCAATTGTTTTAAGATACATATGCTACAACCCAATATTTTGTTCCGACCCAATATTTTGCCTCGTCCTATTAACATTTCGCTTCTTCGGCTATTCGGATAGAAACCGTCCGTCATAGTTTTCCTGTACAATCCGGGTCAGTCGAGTACATGTCGCACGACACACATTTCCACGGATTATGCAATAAGGGTAGTGAGGGGAGAAGGGGGAACCTATAACCCCAATCTGGCATGTGACGTAGGGCTGCGGGATCGGTGGTTCAAAATGGAAAATCGATAAAAACGTCGCGACGGCTGGCGTAATGCGACTGCCGAATTTAAATCTTCGCCACGGCAATTTTTGTGGGACAAATATTGTTTTGTTGACTTTTGGCTTGCAACGAACGCGGTCTCGGCGATACGGAAAGCGGAGTTACGATAGTAGAGCGAGATCTAAATTTATAGCTATTGGAACTGATTTAAGCGGATACATCCGAGATAGCCGTTTTGTAGAAATATATATATGTCTGTTTTATAAATTATATTTCTTGCGATTTATTCTACTTATTTTAAAATACGTATGAACTAACAGTATGTTAGAAATTAAAAATGCACAGTAAAATGTTTGAGATGAGACGCGAAGGTAATCAACAAAAGCATATTTATTTAAAGGAACATTGATTGATGAAATATAGATCCTTCATAAGAGATTCGTACGATGGTCTCCCGTGGCTTGATGTGAAATCCCTGGAAACAATAAACTTGTCTATTCGGCCTTCCACGCGAACCAACCTATAACCGCCACCACTAACGTACTACGGCACTGCTATACGTTCAAAATTCATGGCGCTATACCCGCTATATTGCACTTGCACTTGGTGGCTAGGTGCTATAATGGATATCCTTTAATACTAACATACTGTATATATGTAACGTATACGGGGTGACCACTTGCGATTTCACACGTACAAAACATTCGCGTTCGAATTTTTGTCGAAAATCTTGTAGCTGCATAAATGTCATGATGTCATATATCACTTCTATTTTTATTCTTCGTTCTGATAAAAAAGTGTGACAGAATTTATTATAAAATAAAATTAGTGATATTTGATCTGACCATTTAATTTATGTAGAATTATGAATTTCATATTCTGGTCTGTGTCAAAATTTTTTATACTTATTCACTTATGTAAATACATATATTAATGACAATATATAATATATTGTAGAAATATATTAAATTATATATATTGATTATTAATATTAATTAAATTTTATATGATATTAAAATTTTAAGAATATTTAAAATATTAAGTATAATTTATAGAATATCGATTAAAGTTTTTTTTATATTGTTTCTAATGAAGCTCTCTAATTTAATTTAAAGAAAGAAAGCAGAATTATTTTTACGAAACAGTGTAATAATAAAAATTTTTTCTCGTTAATTTTTTTTCATTATGTGAATAGTTAAAACTATTAACAATAAGATTAAAATAGACAAAAAATCAATTTTACACGTGACAAATGGAAACGTACATGAATGTACATGACTTGAGTTGCCAAGTACTATTCATTTCGAAACGGATTTCAATTGCTTCTGTATGGAAGGGATCCTGCGAAAGGAGCCACCTTATATGGGTGTGGAGGGCGCGTGTGCAATATGTATCTTCGTAGAGGATGTAGGAAGGAATGTATACAGGTGAATTCTCTATGGATACAAGGGTTATAGAGGGTAAGGTCCCGCAAGCGATATTAGGTGGAAGGGGCATCTGTTCACTATGGCCATGTATGTAAGCCGTTAGTGCCAATATAGTGTCTGTATATTGGTTCGTCCGACATAACGTTTCAAGGTGTATTATATATTGTCCGTAATCGAAGATCTCTCCTAAGACCTCTCCACTTGATAGGAATCCCAAAAGGAACCCGAAATATTGATACTCGTGAAACGACAAAGTGCCTCGTAGGGAAAATCTTTTTGTACCTATGCGATGCGATGTAAAAATGCAAACGTAATCGATAATAATGTACCCAAATGGTACGCAGACGAAAATTGAAAATAAAATTCGGCGATACATAACACAAACACAAAAGTATTAAAAATTGATGAAGTATAATCTCGGATGGTGCAAAACGTAAATGATAAATGAAGAAAGTTTCTCAAATTATAAGAAGCTTAGCCGTCGAGATACTTAAAGTTGCGAAAAGATATCAGACGTTTAATTTTCCACTGGAAAAGAAAATTGATTCTAACTTCGTCGGAAAGACTATTCGAAGTAAAGCACGCTTCTGAGAGCGTTTCGTACGATTCACACATGAATATATTGGGGAAATCGTTAGCCATACGAAAAATTATTAACTGGTAACATTGATCGTAGCGAAACCAGACTTCATTAATAAAGCATACCGATCGAGGAGCTCTTAATTAATTCCGTCGGGGTGAAAGTTTCGCAGTTATGAGGAGCAAGACGGTTTTCTTAATTGAGAAAAATGATTTAATTTCTTCGCGGTAGTATCGTTTGCGGTGGAGGACGAGCGGGTAGGAGAACGTCGGTCGGGGTTGGCCGAGACGGGGTAACTCGAGAGTGAAAAGAGGCAGTGGGAGGCAGACCGAAACTCTCATCAAATATGAATGGTCGGGGAGGATGGGTGGATAAAGATGGGGGAGAAGTACCGTGAGCATGAAATATTTCCCGGTCTGGGAGTGCATCGCGCTTTTACTCGCCTAGGAACACTTCGCATAGGAGCGGAAAACTTCTAGATGGGTATCAACCGAGTTCCGAGGAGTTCCAGCTTCCAACTCTACGTAACACCCCGTGACTTGTGGTTTCAGCGGTGCTTGTAACCACCGTGATGTTGGTTTTTACACGTCATAATGGATACGTATTGCCGAAAATTGCGTTTACATTCTTTGCGATGTATATCATACATAAGAAGTTTCATGGAAAGGAAGAAAAACCAGATGGAAATAAAACTATTTATTTACCATGTCTTTAATTCATCAAAATATTTTAATTTTTAGTTTTGGTTAGCAATGTAATTACTATAACGCGGTATGATTAAAATATTACTTTTTATCTCGTTACATGTGAAAGAAGTTTCGGATCAAATAGTTCCAAAGCCTTTTGTATAACGTTGTAAAATATTGTTTAATTTGTGTCATTTCCGTTTGTTCTGTAGAACTTGTTGTTTCCACCAGACCTATATCCATGTCATGGTTGATTGTATTAAAAAATACAAAAATACCTTAATTTCGGATATTCTCTTCCGGTTCTCTCATTTTTTTACGTACATACGTTATGAAAAACGCGAGATGTATACTTCACTCATTTCATTTCGTATCCCGGAAGATTGCACATACTAAAACCGTCAACAACACTTGAGATAATAAAATTTATAAAATCATAATATCAGTTAATATTAAAAATGTCATATTGTTCCGAGTGTTACTACGTTTTTTATGAATTATTATTTTCTCTAAAATAGGTTCGATCTACGCGAAAATAGTACGCAACGTTATATTAGGTTTTATCTAGTTTGGATTCGTTTAGTCAATCCGTTTATGCAAAATTCATCCGTCTTTCACATATAAAATTTTATATACGCGCTACAAGATTATCTTCTCGCGGAGTGCACGTAGTATATGAAATTGTTACGCATAAGTCGTATGTATGTATTCCACGGTCATTCGATTTGCGGACTCATCGACGAATCTTACATCTCGACTTTCTAGAGATATGTTGGTTTACATCGATTCCCGAACTTCTCGCCGTGAATCGAAATCTCCATAAATCGTTGATCGCAGCAGCCCCCAGCGACCGTACGCAATAATTAACGTGCCCGAACTCCTAATTGATTGTCTCGCTGATTTACCGAGTCACACAATTAATCGGACATGAGTTATCGGCGCGAATACCAGCCGATAAACGAGAGTTTAATTACCGCTGCTAATTACGACTTACGACAGATGGAGGAGAGAGAAATGAGGGAGAACGACACATTAGTTGGAAAAGTTTTCGGCGCGAATTGGCAAACTGAGTAGCATTATGGAGCGATTGAAGGATATTTCGAGAAAAAGAAAGAAACAGAGAAAGAAAAGAAGAACCAAAGAAAAACCGGGTGGGAGATCAAATGAGAGAATCACTGTGAGAGAATGGAATGTGGAATGGGGATGAGAGAGCAGCAAGGGGTTGGTGGGCGATTGTACAAGGAATAGAAGCGGAATAAAATGGAAAAGATAGCGAAAGGAAAAAGAAAAAGAGAGAGGGAAACGAGAAACTGGAAGGGTGACGAGGGATGGGGAAAGAAGTGGCAGAGACTTACATTTCCCACGGGGTATCCCTGCTGCTCCCGGGCTCCTTACTTACGGATTGATACTCAATTTCCACCGAGTTTAGCCCCCATCGAGGGATCATTGCGCCAGATCGCGGGAGCTCCTTTCGATTTCGAATAAATTCGATAATGGCGAATAGGTAGCTGCAACTCAGCGGGAGTGCGAGACCGATACCAGGGTTGGAGAGTCTCACGATCGTTTTACCTTAATCGAGCGGACTAGTGCCAGCTTAGCGTCGACGAATTTCAATGCCATTGTTGCATCTGTTCATAGGATACATAGGAATGACGATTTGCAGAAATAAAAGCGTTAGTACGACTGGGTGATAAAGTGAATTGAAAAAAATTTATGCGAATCTCTGCGCGCGTTGAATCGAATGTTACAAAAGTGCGTTCTGCAGTCTGTTCATTTAAAATTTATACATTAAGATGCAATTCTCCAATTTTAAATAAATTATTGATGGAATAAAATATTAATTTATTTGTTGCCATTATGTTTAATGTTAAAAATAAACAATTATAAGAAAAATCTTGATAAAAATATTAAAATTCATAATATTGTGTTGGAGAAAAAGTTCTGCGGTATTTTGTTAACTCAAAATTATATACATATATTTGTTGCGAAATTTTTGATTATCTAACGTGAAAGCTTAAAGTTTTTCGTAAAAGTTCATTTTAAAAAAATGTTTCTACTTCTCTCTCTCTTGTTACCAACTTGTAAGTTACACGCGGATTAACTAAAAGAAAACAGTCTGATTTTGATTGCTTATAACTCCATTAAAAATCATCATATCGCAATTAAAAAATCAGATTTTTAAAGCTGAAACTTTGCTCTATTGAATGGTACAATTACTAATTTTTTAAATGTAGAATTATACATAAATTTGAGTTAAAAATGTGACATTACACTGTCCTTATAATTATTATGCAATGATTAAAAGAAAAGTAATGTTATATTTTAAGCTCAAATTTATATATATTCTATTTTTTTAAATTAGTAAATATACCACTCAATAGAGCAACATTTTAGGTTTAAGAATCTGTTCTTTTTAATTGCAGTACGAATGAAATTATGAGCAATCAAAGTCAAAATGCTCTTTTTTTACTTAACTCGCGAATAACTCAAGAACAAAAAATCGTAGAAACATTTTTAAAAAACGATTTAGTAAGAAAAATTCCAAACTTTCACGATAGATAGTCGAAAATTTTCACAAATTTTTTTTGGTACGTGACAGACCCACAAAGTGAGAAGACAAATTTTCCTTTTTTAGCTCATAGTTTTCTATACATAAAAATGATCAAATTTACATGCACTCAAAAATCATTGGATTCTTTTGAATGTAGATATTTCTCAAGCTATAAAATCTTTTTTATTAAATTTAAATTTTGTTCATTTTTTATGAAGGTATTGTATACCTATATAATTTTGAGCTAACAAAATATCGCAGAACATTTTCTTCAATCAATATCAAAATTAACTCATTTAATACGATATATGAGATGTCTTCTCATTCGATCGCCAAACGTGTTTCGCTAACTTAGGAAAGTCGTATCCTCGCGCGCGACAGACATTTACATCGAAACGGCCTTTATATTGCAGCCATTATCGCAATCAAGAAGTTGGTACGGGTCGCGTTTCTCCAGGATTGCGAGAAGCGAAGGAGAACGCTCGAACGCCGCCGCTTACTTACTAATGAACCCCGGTCGATTCCCGGGGACGAGTAATTGTAACGCGTCCGAATTAAGTCCAGACAAAGAAGAAGTATGAAGTGCAAACGACAATTTTCCGAGACGAATATAACAATGGCGTCGATGTAACGGTTCTGGCAATTACAGCAAATTATATTAACCACGTTCGCGCTTCGTATTCTCCTCACTGCCGCTCTCAAAGCGACCTACTCTGATCGCACATCACGCTAGTACGATCCGACATCTTCGTCGAGGCCTGTTATTCGAGCTTAGGAACTCGCGCAAAACTAATTCCAAGCCGCAAGACGAAAGTCGACTTTAATGACTGTTGAAAGTTACACATCCTTATCTAGATCAAACTTGGTGGAGACTAACCAGAAGGAATCATTCTGGACCGCAGTGCGTTTCGGCGTTTTCATAATACACGTATATTATTTCTCATACACTTATCACTAGAATTACGAGATGTTACGTATGAAATTCTAAAATTAACAGATAGGCGAAATTTAGCTATCATATTTCTGTGCCTTCTCAAATTTTTATTAAAGAAACTATGCATGAATGTATAACATTAACGATCTTATAATTAATCTTATAATTATTAATTAACGATTTATATGATAATAATATTTCATTAATTGATGAACTTACGGAACTAAATCCCATGACCTTAAGAAGCCAGACGGTGAGGGCGAGGTTGAGAATGACGATGACCATAAGGGTTAACACGAGAGAATAAAGACATTTTTTTCTCCAGCCGTAGACCCCTAATCTAAAGCCACCTTTACACGGTGTGGTACCGGAAGCTCGTTCTTCCAAGGCAGAAGATGCCGATCTCGAAGATCCCGCTGTCTGTCGTGCTCCACTGCGACGACTTGCGCTGCCGGAAGTGCAGGGCTCGTCGGACCACCCTCCTTGGCCTCTGGACATTCTAAAAGAATATAATCCAGGATTAACAAAATATATATCGATGAAGAAAAATTTCTGTTCTTCACAATTTCTCTCTAAAAAGTATTAATAATTAAACTAAACATATAATAATTAATTTATACTGATGTGACTTTTAGACTTTAGAAAGAAAAATTTATTTAATATCTGTAATTGAGGGGACTGGCGGAATAAAGGCCTAATTACAAAATCTTGATTTTGATAAAAATTAATATAACTTGTTACTTTTTTATTATACCACAAAGGGAAATAGTATTAAATGTATATTTATATAATGTCTTTGAGAAATTATATGTTATAATATTTCTCTATTATGATCAATATTTAAAAAGTTATTTGCCATTAAAAAATGCACTTAGTTCCTTTTTCCGAATATTGATCATAATATTGTAAGAATCGACAGAAAGAAAAGACTATGAATTACAGAAATGTTTTTTATTTTCACATTTTATTTTCATATTTTCTAGAAGAAATATAAAATAAATATGAAATACATTTTACTTTTACTTGTACAAAATAAATTGGAAATAAGTTGAAGTAATGTTCAATCATCATCTGATGAGTTTTCATAAGATTTTTTAACATAAATATGTTATAATGAAAACACATTATTATCGTACCATTTTCGTTCAATCTCTGGTAAAAATCTCATTAATGATTTTAAATCATTTATGCCCTTTTTCCATAGATTATATCATTTTCACCACAGGACAATCCAAACACGTTCATATTTAACTAATGTAAGCAACATTAATTCCTTATTTATTTGCGCTAATCTCCAGAAAAGGGATCTAAGTAGATTTGTGCCTTTATTCCGCCAATCCCCCCTCAATTATAGATAATTACAAATAAATTTAACTTCTTGAATTAATCGAAAGAAATCTATTTTTCTAAAGCAATTGAGAATTTATTCTAGATACTTCGTTTTTCATTCTCTCCCTATTTGAATACCTTCATGCACGTTTCCGTGCTACAAGCGATTTCACGCCGTAAATTGGCAGATTACGGTTACGAAATACAAACGAGATGCGTGTTATAGCTACAGGTCGTTACACCGTGCAGTTGCGAGCCATTAATAAGACTACAATTACGAGGCTGTTCTTTCTGCCGTGATCATTTATCAACGGTTTATACCTCATTCTTGAACACCGGCTGCGCGGAATTGTGTTCGGGAAGGCGAAACGCGTCACGAAAGACAGATCTTCCGATTTTTTTTCTCCATTCCAACAACGTGAAATACTTTATATCGGACGTGCAAGGCCTGTAAAGATGGGACTTGCCGAAGATCACTTTTCGTAAAATCTTCCCCCAAAGTGATAATTTCGTCAATTCGCTATGGGTCTCGAATAGTGAAACGTTATGTTTTTTCATGAGAAAAGCTGTCTAAGCTCTTTTATATTGCAAATTAAATTACTGAAAGTATTCATATGTAACAATATTACAGTGGAAAAAAATACAGGATATATGTCAAATTATTATGCTCGAAGGACATTTGCATATCGATGCAATTCATTTTCGTCGGTCTCCTCGGTCGTTCCCTCCTCGTATTAACTATAACGATAAAATAAATTTGCTGACTTTTACAACATGACGAAACCAACATCACACCTTGAATTACTCATGTACATGATATCACGATCGTTCATCGTATTAATTATAACGATAAACTAGTTCGTTGACTGACAAAAATGATGAATACTTCATATTTTAAAATTCTCTTGCGTAAATTTATATTTTAATATTTCTTCATGTTAATTGTAAGAAAATAGATTTTTTTTAACTTTAACAAATTGATAATAGAAATTTTATATTTTAAACATTAATGTATATTTAAATATGTTTATTTATTTTATATGTAAATACATTTCATAATTTCGACGTTTTTAAACTAGAGACAAGATTATTTGAAGAGCTGTCTGTAAGAATGTTGTATCTAACATTTAAATTTTACAAAAAATAAAAAAACATGTAGCATACACACACACACACACACACACACACACACACAAGCAATATTTTCTAAAACATCACTTTTCATAAAAATAATGGTTGTGACGTTTTTTTTTTAGAAAGCCTTTATTTGTTACAACATCAATTGATGCCAATCGATTTATGTTCGGTTCAATTGACTTTTTATCCTTTTCTGATTCTAAGAATTAGAAAAAAAAATATTAAATCGCGTAAATCAGCCATGTAATAACATACTTTAATGGCTTATGAAGTGAAATAGCTTGTCGGATTACGATATAGAAGTTAATACGCAGTTCTGCATTTTTATCGGACATGGTCCAAAATGAGAATCATGGAACATGGAGACGGAATACGAAACAACGCGAATGAAAGGGAACGAGATAGAACTGGAACTTATGCAAAGCTGGCCGCAAAATTCCTGACGTAACTTTCCTACCTAATCCTAGAGCCATAAGACGAGAAAAGGATCCCTCCCATTTTCGCTTTTCAAGTCACAAACCTCCTTCCACTTTTCTGCGTTTATCCGTTTTTATTTTCGTTTACGGAAGGAGAAGTGTTAGTACGAAGCCGAGAAAGAAGAGTAGAAAGGAGAGAGAGAAGAAGAGGAAAATCGACGAAGCTGCGAGAAGCGAGAGCTAAAATATTCAATGCCGACCCTTCATCCTTTTGTGGATAATTATGCTCCTCACAGGTATAAAGAGCTCCGTAGCTTGAAATTAAAAGCACTGGGGATAAACCAGTGCGGGAAGAGCGACTATTCCAATTTCCCGATACGATCGTGCGATTTTCGACCGAGCTCTTGCAATGGTCTCTTTTCGATTGTTAGCATTCTAGCAATGTTTTCCTATCAAGAGATGCACTCATTTCGCGCTCTTGTTTCTGTGGGTTTTGTTCTTTTTGCTACAATTAGTAGTGAATATGTTCTTCATCGATTAATTCAATGATAGAATTTATAACGTTTATAACTTCTATATATACAGGGTGTCCGGAAATTACTGCATCAGAATATCATAGCAAGCTAGAGTGGACTAAATTGAGTCGAAAAGTTCTTTACCATTTTGCAATTTTCGCAATAGTTAATGAGATATTAATTACTAAAAATCGCTGAATATTGGTCTTCAATAATGTTTTACTCAAATACTATCAACTTTACAAAAAAACTACAACAGACAAAAATTGTTTATTTTCTTCTCACAGAACTCTAAAAATTTTTTCAGAATTTTTTATCATCTTTTTATTACTGCATTTTCTTATTTTTACCGACATGAGAAAATACGGTATTAAAAAGTTCTGAAAAAATTGAGGGGATTAACGAAATAAAGGCAAAATTCTACTTAGGCCCTTTTTCCTGAGATTACCGCAAATAAACAAGGAATTGATGTTGCTTACATTAGTTAAATATGAACGTGTTTCGATTGTCCTGGGATGGTGAAAGTGATATAATATTTGGAAAAAGAGCATAAATGATTTGATAACATTAATGAGATTTTTATCAGAGACCGAACGAAAATGATACGACAATAATGTGTTTTCATTACAACGTATTTACGTTAAAAAATCTTACGAAAATTCATCAGATGATTGAACATATTATTTCAATTTATTTTGTACAAGTAAAAGTAAAATGTATTTCATTTTCATTTTGTATTTCTTCTAGAAAAATGTGAAAATAAAAAACATTTCTGCAATTCATAGTCTTTTCTTTCTGTCGATTCTTATAATATTATGATCAATATTCGGAAAAAGGGACTAAGTGCATTTTTTGAATTGCAAATAACTTTTTAAATAATTATCATAATATATAGAGAAATATTATAATATATAACTTTTCAAAGACATTATATAAATATACATTTAATACTGTTCCTATTTGTGGTATAATAAAAATGTAACAATTTATTTTAATTTTTATCAAAATCAAAATTTTGTAATTAGGTCTTTATTCTGCTAATCCTCTCAATTCTGAAAAAAATTTTCAGAACTTTATGAGAAGAAAATAAACAATTTTTATCTCTCACTGTTTTTCTGTAAAGTTGATAGTATTTGAGTAAAAAATTATTGAAAACCAATATTCAGCGATTTTTAGCAATTAACTATTGCGAAAATTGCAAAATGATAGAGAACTTTTCGACTCAGTTTAGTCCGCTCTATTTTGCTATAATATTCTGATGCGCTAATTTCCGGACACCCTGTATATATAATGTTACTCCCGCAATGTATTATTAGACCTTACAATTTTTCACGAGAGAAATACCATTCCTGAATAAAAACACAAGAAAATCGTTTAACGTCGGACACGAAAATCTCTCATTAGGGCCACCATAAAAATTGTAAATGAATTTCACGATATCCAACTTAAAGAAAAGAAAAAAGGAGACTAATCAGACCATATGCTTTTTTTACGCCATTGTGAGAGAATACTGAAAGTGTAAATTTATTTAATGCCCCTTACATATCTTCTTTTTAAGTGCTCACGGGGCACAAAGAGGGTGGGGATAACCTACAACGGCAGAAAATGAGCATTATGAATTCAGGCTTCAAGGCACAATTATAAAGCGGAAATATTTCATGGGCCATAAATAGTGCGTCGGACGTATGTTAAACGTTCGCCGGAACTTTTGACGTAACGCTAAGTTAGTACGGCGACCATTATTTCACAGTCCGGAGCAGAAAATGCATTATAAGTTACGAAATTACTATTGCTACAGTAACGCGGAGTAAGAATTTTTCAAGAATTCATGCCGCTTATACTTGTATTTTACGAATAATTTTGCTTCTCAAAATTTCAAAATTACCGACGACACATAAATCGATTGATATCAGTGCAAAACATTACTTCAGCACGAGACGTGATAATCAGACACTGATATTCTTCTATTTCTCCATTTCGAAAGACGTGTTTCTACGTAACATGAAGTGGAAACCGGACAGCCACATTCAGCGCAAAATATACGACGCGGAAATACGCACCACTAGACAGTTTACTTTCGGCGACGAACAATGGCCAGCTTAATAAAATGTACGGTACGTACAATTACGGATATCATTTATTTCGCGCGGGTGACAACGATGGATTACAACGGCAACCGCAATTTAGATTCTTTGCTGCTGCGATCTCAGTGAGACTCGCCGCGCGGGATAGATTTATTTCCCGCTTTAAGCGCCTAAAAGCCCCTTCCCGGATGCAGATAGGGACGTTGAATGAATTAATCCATACCACATTTGGGTGGTTGTAAGAGTGTTTAAACGGGGCGGGAGGCTGGGGGTGTTGGATGGAGGCCCGCTTGTACAGCAACCGTTGTTTAAATCGTAAGCCGAGCTTAAATTGTCTGCCATCCAATCCTAGGTTTGCGCTTGACTCAAGTTGCAGGCAGGTATAACTCGGCGTTATAACCGGCAGGAAGCATTATGGCTACCATTGTTCACTAATATCCCGCTTCCCGTGTTACCGAAGTTGTTTCTAGGACGCCGATGACAGCTCTTGCACCACGCGCGGTTACGGGACGCAACAAGCAGTAATATCAAAGGCCAAACCCGCGGTTTTAATAGATAGAACTCACAATCAGTCATGTAATCGTGATTCTTATAAAATTTTTCATTTGTCTCATCTGTCCCAATAAAGTGGAAACAATATTAAATATATATTGAGAGAAAATGCGATTAAAAAATAAATATTAAATCTTAAACTTGAAGCTCTTATAAAATATATTAAAAGTGACTTTAATTAAAAACATTCCGCTGCTACTTGTTTATTCCAATTTCCACTAATAGTATTAGTGTAGCTTTAATTTTCTAATTACGAGATCAGAAGGAACAATTTCCTCTGACCTAATTATTTATCGAAAATTTTTAGTTAAAAATAGAAGTGATGAGTTAATCAAACGAAAAATCGTTTCCTCTTCTATTCGTAAAAGTAAAAATAGTCGGTTGTTCGAATGCAACTAAATCCTTCTTTGAAAAGGCAAGGTATAGATAGGTGTATTTACCGATGAATCCAAGTTCGATAGCCTAGTCGACTTAAAATGTCGATCTCTTTGCAAGCTTCTTCGACCTGAGAGTAAATGCAAGTAGATTTGACTTTGCGATGATGACTGACAAAATGAATTGAATACACACGCATATATGAAAGACAAATTGAAATTTTTGTCTGCAATTAAGAGAAATGATCGAAGTTATAATTTATATAATAATTATTTATTTTTTAACATGTAATCGAATTTAATTTGCTGAAAAATATCTTTCCTTTATTTTTGTTCGATAATTAAACTAATATTCATATTTTTATATTGAAGCATTTCGTAAATAACGAATAATTTATTATAAATTACTCAGTTCTGGGGGGCAGCTAATCTTTTTTTTTAAACTCCTCCAAATTTCATACGTTCTCCATGAAACAATTCTCATGTATTTCAATCCTCGAACATAGACGTAACGTACGCAGTTGCACGCACAATAGCGCATATGGACACGACGGAACAGTCTGACATGACAGAGGATTTGCTGCTGCTACGTCAAATCAAGACATCTCTATGCGAGCTATTCCTCTAGATAGGAAGATTCACGTAGCCACATCTGCGAAAGCGCAATGTACATGCAGGTTGAATGATCCGCCAAAATGGACGTAGATAATTATTTTCTCGCAGCATATCCATGTCAAGAAATCGCGGCTTCATCGGGTAATTAGTCAATCACCGCACCCTTGTTTTTTAGCAAGTAGGAGGGGAGGAAGGTTAATTGGACGGTTTGACTTCTACATCGTTGATAATCCTCCCAGATGGTCGCGCCAAGCCCGCAAACCAAACATAGTTCAACCCGGATGGCCATTAATAGACTCGCTGCACCCCAACACGCCACCTTTTTACGTTTGTACGCCCTCCTTCTCTCTCTTCTCGCCTATTCTTTGGCGTATTGCTTTCCCCATTCTTTTCTTCCGCTATTCCTCGGCAATTTCTATGAAAAATGTCGGAGGTGTATGCTGTGCGCTATATCGCAGGCGCCTTTGACTATATGATGACGTGACTAGAACGCACGTCGCGGAAATTGCAAACCGTCCCTATTAACCTTTCTGCCGACTCTTTTCGATTTTACCGCGCCACGCGGTTCATTGGAGTAAAATTGAATCGGCCAACGTGGCCCGGCACAATGAGTCATTTCTCGCCTCGTGTCAAGCAAAAGCGATTTGCTGAAGTGGCGCGCATCTCGTTCCAAGTGTCATTATGCGCTACATTATGTGAACGCGTCGCTTTTCTCTTTTCAACGTGTTTTTGCTATTTGATAGATAGTTATTTATATTTTCCATACAGATATATCATTTCATTATATGATAAACTGTTAAATTTATAGTGTCAAATATAACCATTGTTTTAGTATAAAATAACGACATGATTGAGTAGGAGCAGTGGCGACTCACGGTAGGTTAAATTTGACACTATAGATTTAACAGTGTATATACAAAAATAATTATATATATTGTATATTTATACAAAATTATATGGTATATATATATATGTATATATAGATTTTTTACTGCTATTTTTTACTTATATAATGTTAAATGGAAACGAATGATTTCAACAATTTCCACAAACGTTGAACGTTCCATCAGCACCGATGGATGAGGATGTCGGAAGTTTCAAGCACCAACTCAATGCGAAAAGACAGAGAGACCGCACCGAAGACAGAGAGATCAGACGGAAAAAGAGAGCGCAACGTTTTCGAATCAGGACATTAAAGGTTCGATATTTCCCAAGAGTCGTGCGAAATCCCTTAAGAGAGGTCAGTTATTGGCAGCGCAATTCAATCAAAAGATCAAACATCGAGGGTCCTCTCGCCTCCTACATAGAGAGTTACTCAGAAATCATAACGGCCATCTTCTCTCACTTGATCCATCATTATTTCCAAAACGTGTTTTCGCAAATTCGCGCCAAGTTGAAGGACAAATTACGTTTCCGTAGAATTCCCTTTAAGGGAATGAAGAAAATTGCTCGAGAAAAAGTTCTTTTTTTGTAGGTAAACAAATCTCGCAAATTCGCAAATTCGCAACTCGAGCGTTCCATTTCAGTAAATTCCGCTTCGAAAATTCAGGATATTGAACCGGATTGCGAGAAAAGTAATTGAAGTAACGGATTACGGGTTACCTACGGCTAATTAAAGCCGACATGGTGCACGGCCGCGCATCGTAATGAAGCACGCGTGAGAGATTCCGCGGAGTACGTAATGTCGGTAATTTGCGCTCGCGGCAGCCATTAGCGGTGGTAATTTGCAACGAAAATAAATACTTTATTTCGTTTGCCAGCCTTCGCGCCCTCTACGCAACCGTGGACACGATGCGGTCAGCGCGTTAATAAATTTGACGCGAAACGGCGAAAGCAGAAACGTTGCGCTTAATGCGCAGATAGGCATTTGTGGGCTAATCATTCGGGAATCATCGATTTATCGCTCGACGGTCGACGAAGTAAATTAAAAGAGCAGGTGCGCCGATTATTAACGCTCGTTACCGCGTCTCTCTGAATACAGTTAGCTGTATGTATGTCGTTAACATCAATCATCGTCATTGGCGTTTCACCCCCGGTTACACGACGTTGATGAGACACGCGACACAGCATTAATACCGCGTAACATCTTGCGGGCGTTGTACGCATCTCGCCACGCTGCAAATCTATGCTCTCTAAATAATATCGCGGCTTGCTGTCATGATATTTCTTATGTAGCTTGCAAAATCCTATAATAACGACCAGTATTTATCATTTATCCGCTTACTGATATTATGCTAAATATAGACATTTACAAAAATTAAAAAGATTAATTTTTTGTATGAAATAATGCAAGATTGTTAAAAAAAATATATCGTATTTTTTTCCCTCTGATCGTTATATCAGATTATAGATATTTTATTCTGAACGTTGTGTTTGTGTGTGTGTGTGTGTGGACGAAATAAAATTATTAAATATAGTTAATTGAAAAGTGTGAATTATCGAGTGGATGATTAATACGAATTATCTCATTCGAAAGTTTAATATCTAAAATCCGACCTGTGATTTTTACGTGAAGTTGAATCAAAAGAATCTTCAATTGTGTCTATGGATGCTATCGCTGTTCCAAGTAATCTCACATTAGCCTAGTTACCAGCAAAACGTTTCCAAGCCACCCAGTAGAAGAGTTTCCGGGCGCCTCGCTTCTTCTCTCGTCGTTTCTCTTCTTTCTCCCTCACTTTCTGGCTCCATTACACCCTTACTTTGGCTGCTTACCAGAATCACTTCGAGAGACTCCTGGTATTTTCGTACCGCTCTGGTTCAACAGTCTCAACGACCATAAGCCGCTACTCCTATTTTTCTGGTCGAGATAGAGTGGATATAAACAAAGATCCGATAAAGATTTTAGTTCCTCGAGCAATTCTAAACAACGGGAAATCACTTTTACACATCTATTTTTTTTAACTTAAACTCATTTTTGTTAACTATTATAAAAGGATTATATAGAGTTAAATTCTCTAAATTAGTCTAAATAAACGATGCTCTGTCAATTTTTTGAATATGAGAAAGCACTTTCGTGATTCTGAAAATAAAAAAACATTTTGAATATTTGATTTATAAACGCTGGCACGTTAAAACATGAAATACAAAATATCCGTCATCATACAAGTTATTTTTAATAGTTTAGTTGTACAGAATGCCGCAATTTTGAGTAAATATTTGATGGATTAATTCATCCACAGATGAAAAATATTGTTGGTGAAAGTTTAATCTCATGGCCGCAGGAATAGTTAGATTGTCTACGAAGAGTGAAGGAATATTTAATGTTATCTATATAAAAATGCACATATGTATCTTTGTATATTTCTAGTTTGATTAAATAATTCCAGTACAATTTTTCTTCAATAAAACATGACTTTATTGTTTTCGTGAATGTCGATAATGGTACTGATAGCTATCTATTACATATTTCAATGTTCAATGCCATGTATCTATTACAGTCCATTATTTACACAGTTAAAATTATTTTTAACGTAAAATTTCGCACAGGGCTTAATCGACGTATTCTCAGGGTTGTCTCGACATACTTAATTATTTCGTGAGATTATCGCATTAGGTACGTACATTCAAGGCAGTAAGAGCATTAGTTCTCGTTCTTGTCTCGTTTATCCCCGACATGCGGGTGGACGCTTTCGTTCTGGATGTTCTCGAAATGACTTGACGTCGATAACGTTGACAGATCGAAAGATAACGAACGAAAGCACTAATACTCGACTCACAGCTATCTATCCATCATTATTCGCTTTCGTTAATATCATCATTCACATCTGGGTAATACGCGAATCTGCCTTTGTTTTTGCTAATTAATCACTTTTAATAGCATCAATCATCGAGTTTATTTGAAAATTTTATACACTGAGAAAAAATATATTAAATTTTAATTAATATTTGAATAGTGCTAACTAAACATTTATTTACAGTAAATAAATATTTATTCGATAAAAATAAATAAGAGTTAAATCAAATTGATGGTTTTACACGAAATAAATATATATTTATATTTAATAATTAATTGACACTATTTAAATAAGTAATTTCTTAAAATTTAGTATATATTTTTTTTAGTGTATTACACCCAGAGAAAGGTTTCTTTGATTAAAAAAAATGTTTCTTTGTTATACGGTTAAAGAAAAAAATTTTTTTATTTGAACATTGTTTTTGAAACCAAATAAATTTTTTAATTTGATTTTAGAAAATGATGCTCAAAAATCAAAGAAATGACGTTCAATTCAAAGAAATTTTGCTTTAATCGTATAACAAAGAAACATTTCTCTGAATCGAAGAAACCTTTCTCTGGGTGTATCATTAAGCGTGAGATATAAAGCGTGATTTTATAAAAGCGTTATTTAAAATCACAAAAATAAGAAGAATCATTCTTATTCAACTATTCATGTTGATTCTGGTTAGAAAAATGTATACAAAATCATATTTTTAATTATTAATAAATATACGGGTGCGCGAAATAAAATTTTATTTGTGCGACGAGAGATTTGTAGATAAAAATAACTTAAAAAAAACTCACGAAGGAAACACGTTCTGGAGAAAAACAGAGCAAAGGCTATTGATCCAAGAACGGCACGTTTCTACGAGTCCGAGGAAATCGGTTTAGAAACCGGAAGGGAACCGCTTTGATCGCGTTACCGGCTCGATCTCACGGATTATAGTCGATCTCCTTCTCCCCTTTTTCGCTTTTTATCTCCTTTCCTATCCCTTATCCGTGTACGGTCTTCTCGCCAAACTCGATATTTCGACTTCAACCCTAACCTGGCTCAAGGAAACCCTCAGCTTGACTTACCTCGTAAAAGGATTTGCGGCAAACCTTGAATTTGACTTGATTTTTTGTGCAATGCATATTAGCTTTTTAAGTGTCATCTGCATTAAATAAAATCCATTTTAAATAATCTATAAGCTACGTTAAATTCCAAGAGAGAATTTTATTGTATATTATTTTTATACGTATATTTTAATCTTATATTTTATGTGCTTTGATTCTTTAAATATTTTTCATTACATTATACAAAATTATAGATAAAACTATATTCTAATTCTCTATATCACGAATTTATGATATAGTTTTATCTATTTATAATTTTATATGTAATGAAAAATATTATATATAATGTAATGTATTATGTATAATATAATAAAAAATATAATAAAAATTCGGTCTGAAATCTTAACATTAAAAATAATTATTATAGTGTACTGAGTCCGTTTTTATAATATACAAAATTTATATGCGAAGTGTAGTGTTGAATGAATATTTCATTTTTTGAACGAATTTTCTGAATTAGTTGTGGGCAAAATAATGAATTTTCGGCTCACGCTATATTTCTCACGGTGAGGACATTCGCGAAATCCCACTGTAGGCTGTCTGTCTACAGTATTTGATAAACGAAAGGCAACATCTCCGGGCGGAGACAGCAAGATATCTTCGCTGACTTTTGCCTTTGGTGTCGTTGACATTTCCCATCGGGCCCGCGGCTTGGCATTTCTACCCCGAGACCGCAAAGGCGCATCTTCGAACGAACGACCCGCCTCGACATTCACTTTATATGCGCGAGTATATGCCGCTACTTGATACCCAACGCGTACTGGAACGCACTGCGAGTGTTGAGACATACATATTGAAATAAAATACATGACGCACTTCGTGACACATTAATATTCAATTTTTTTTCACGAAGTTGATTTTCAAATATAATACTTCCGGTTAATTAATTTTTATCGCAGGAATTAGAAGGATAGATTGCAGCAAGAAATTGTTATCTCGTAGGAGAACAATGTAAATTACACCGCGAATCGTTGGTTTACACGGAAAATGCGAATTTTGAGACAGATATACAGAATACAGTTATATAGAATAGTGAAGTCCACAAAAGTTTACGCGTTCATGATTTCTCGCGTATCGATTTCGGAATGAAAATATTTGCGCACTTATTGTGTACAAAACTCTAGCAGCTAACACACTTCGCGTATCGCGTCCATCGTTTTACCGTCGATTTTAAATTCATTTGAACGCGGAAATAAAAATCTCGCTCAATGCGCAGGTCGACCCCGTTCCTACTGCACGTTTTCTTCAGTACACCAAAATACGTGGAATGGAAAAACAGCAGAATATTTTTCATGCTACATGTCGATCAGAATAGGCATTTGTATTCATGCTGAGCTCGCAATATATATTTCCGAAATATTACTTCAGGAGCGAAATATTGATTCTTGCGGTGAATATATGAGTTATCGGTGAATGTATGAGTTATAGTGAATATATGAGTAGATATTAATTGTAGCTTTGTTGTTTATGGCATATATCGCGCTTTCATGCGAGATGATAATTAACTTATCTTCGAAGAATATTTCGTATACGTCTGGATTCGTATACAGCCTAGAATCTCCATCGTAAACGTTATCTGAGCATGTCTAATAGTCGTATACGGTCGCGGTCATGGTGTATATGTACACGTATAAAGTTAAGAACGTTAGATAGGATATATGCGTACACATAGTGATAATAATTAAACTTCAGTACGGGCTTTGTGTAGCCGCAACGTAATGCATCTCGAAATCGTAGAATAACATCAGTTCTGGTCGCATATCGTGATCTGTAGCCGCATGTTGGGCTATAAACCAGCAAGTGTACGATAGTTAAAACCGCTAGATAAGTTACTCAGTATCCTCCCCGTAGATTCTTAATATTTCAATTAACTTTCGTACCTGAGTATTAAGTCCAGAAACGGAGAAGAATTGCAGCACAACGTTCGTTTCCAAAAAAAAGAGAATTCTAAGAATTGTTAAAAAGACTTCTAGCTAGAATTGTACAAAAGATTATCTGTTAAAATAGTAATGCGCAACCTTTTTAAGGATCATTTTTAGAGAACCATTTTTAGAAATAAATAAAATCTTTCGGATCGCATAATGTTTATTTCGTTGCATAAAATATAAAATATAATTTTATATTTTTATCTATGAGTTGGCAAGCCACAAAAAATTTACAGGTGGGGGACCACATTCACCCGATAGACATTATACTATATTAAAGAAACAAAATAAACCAGTCAAATATTACGCACAACGTATTTTTACGATGATCAAATGTCTGCATTATCGCAAATAATAGGATGCGGGCCTGATATGGCGTGACGCACATTGGCGCTTTTTCAAACGAGCACGTTTTATTAATTTTCCCTTGTTAGAATTTATACCTTTAATCATAGTTCTCGATCATCGTGGCTCACCGTTGTAACACTGCGGACGGTCTCGCCATCCCGCTGAATTATTCCTCGGAAGGATCATATTTCTTCCCGCATACGCTGCATTTCAATTGGTCCGCCTTGTACGCGTTACCTCAAAACTTCCGCGGTTTCCATCGTGCATTTTATTATGGCGCATCGCGCGCATTCTATCTTGCCGGGTATTAAAATAACACCCCACCGCCCTTTCGCGGCTGCCGCAACCGAATACATAATGCGTCTTAAGTAAATGCCTCCCGCAAATTACGAAGGCACGGGAGAATTCTGATTACACTTGCGTAAAGTGCGTTAATATTTCGCCGCTAATAATTAATCGTTCCGCAAAATATCCATATTAAGTATTCATCTAAAAATATATGAAGAAAGAATGATTTTGTTTGATGTATTTAAATACAAACCTAAAAATAATTTTGTTGGGCTATCAATAATTATGTAGGATGCTCAAATTAAAACATCAAAATTTTTTGCAGCATTGCTCATACCTGAGAAATTCCTACGTAATTATTTTAATCCAGCAAAAATTATTTTCAGATACCTTAATAAATTTTTAAATAGTTCAGCAAAATCGTTTTTCCCGTGCACATTGTATATATTTTAGGCTTTCGCTATATAGTTTACACCACAAGTTATATCCCAGAAAGCACTAATTTTCCTCATTTTCTCGATGAAACGTGTTTTACGTAACGGCGTACTCTCTGCTCGAGTTCCTGCGGGAGCCCTTAAGAGAGGTGGGCAACGACGGTAACTGGCGAGACGAAACTGAGGGCAGAGAGTGGAAGGACGTTTTCCTTGGGCCGATGCACGTGGGATTTTCTATGACCTAGGGCCTCCTACATTCTGTTTTCTCTTCACGTCGTCGCTCGCACCTGCGCCGACCCGCGGAGTTTCGGTATCAATGAAAATAATGCGTTGCATCGATCACTATGTACATCTCAATATCGACCGTAACATTCTGGTCTGTGTATTGCAAATAAAATGGTTGAGGAAGAAGATCGGTCAAGCTGCCTGGGTTCTTCAGAATTTCCGCTCTAAGAAGTACACTACTTTCCCGGATAAACGGACTCATTTGTTTTCTTTATAACGCTTCTCATGCAACTGTGAAAAATGCTCCGTCGGGCCCGCAGAATAAATTCTTTGTTTATCTACGTTGTTCACCAAAGCCTGTGTTTCTAATTAACGGCATCGAATTTTTTTGTGCGTATGCGATGTAAACAAGTTTTTTATACGTGTACTTTTCGTGTAATATTAACAATACTCATAATGGCAATTAGATATCCATTAGTGATTGTTTAAATATTCGCTTAATCTTACAACCATTAGTGATGCGATATAATTATTGTTATCATCATGTGCAAATAGAACCAGGAAGTAAAAACAGATTGTTTTTTTTCAAATATAACTGAAATACGTTGTTATTAACGTACAAACCGGTTTTTCATTTCACGGTTTCTTCTACTATCGTTTCAGATCGTACATATCATGGTGGAATTAATAAGGTGAAATTAGAGATGAAAATAACCAAATTTTACGATAATTTACTGGGTAATTTACCGTAAATTAGTCAGTAATTTATGGAGGCTGGTAAAATGGTAATTTAAAAAAATTATAAAAATAAAGTAATTTGAAATAAGAGTACATTTAGTCATTAAATTAAAAAATTTAGAAACACTTTATTTAATTTAAATTTTTATTTTGATACTACATATTGATATAATAATTAAGAAACTATGTAGGTACGTAGTAACTAGAGAAACTTCAAATAAATTATTAAAATTTGAAAACAAAAAGTGTGACAAGTACAGTAGTCTTAAACTATATTTTTCATACCTTATAAACTTATAAAATTAAATAATAGAAATAGAAGAAAAAAAATATATCATCGTGTAACTTTTCAAATTATGTGATTTTAAGAAATCACGTACTGATTTAGAACAATCCATTACGTGATTTACATGTTTTAATTACATGATTTCGTTATGTAACTTTGTGTGACGTAATTTTTTTAATAGGGTACGTTTAGATTTAGCCCTGTTAATCTATCAGTGATTCCTATTAGGAATATTGAATGATTGTATAATTTTATACAATACATAAGTACGAAAATACAGTCTATTTGTGCATAAAACTATAAGAAACAACAAATTTTACCAAAATTATCAATAAATTACCATTTTACTCTAATTTTACCGTAAGTAATTGTAAAATTGAATTTGACAGTAATTTTGCATCTCTAGATGAAACATTGCGTATAATGGCGGTAGCAATACTGGAAATAAAATGTGTCCCAATATGCACTTTCAGACGTATAATAGCGCTGGTTATACTGGAATAACCAATCAAATGTTACTCAAATTCTTTCTCCTACTGTGCATCCACGGGAGCGCTTCACCTTATTAATTCCACCATGGTACGTATTAACATTCCACAAAGTCCACGCAAATCTCAGCGTAGCCGTCAACGCGCCACCCGCCGTCTTGTTCCCAAAGTCAGCATCCCCGTGGTGCCCTCCCCTCCTCTCGACGGGGGTTGAATTTATAACGAGTGCTGCCGAATTTATGAGACGGTCTTTTCCCGAACGGGGTGCGAGCCAACGGAGTTGTGCGGGGGAAGGCCGGAACTAGCAGGAGTTACTGTCAGAGCCGATGGAAAGTTGGAACGGAGAGCAGGGCGAGGGTTCGAAGGGAGTAGGGAGGATAGGTGCAAATGTAGACTCTAATCCGAGGCCGCGGTGAGCCATCGACAGCAAGATTTATCTCGACGAGGTTGGCGGTGCCAACCATCCTTTGCCATGCTCCTCCATCGTCCTTCTCCTTCTGATCGCCCTTTCCGCCACTTCCCCGTGGAAATCCCTCCATTTGACGTCCTGCTCGAATTCAGTCCGGAGAATTCCGGAGAATTAAATTCAGCCGCGAGGTGGTTAGCAATATTTTATGTTCTTACTTTGTTCTATCCCATGGCTAGAACCCTGTCTCTATCCTCGCGTCACATTTCCGCGACTATCACCATGTACAACTACGTTATATAATATACGCGTTAAAACTGGAATACGAACACGACGTTTTTATAAAATTTTATTATACCATTTATTTTCCAAATACATTCTTCGCGAATGTGAGGCATGTTCATACGCACCAACGAGAATAAACATCAATGTAGTACATAAAAAAGATGAAAAAATAGAGGAATACATAATAGATAAATAAATAATAAATGATGAAGGGAACAAACAAAATAAAATGTCTAAATCAATATAGGTACATCAATAATAATAAGGCATACTATAGAAAATAAATATATTATTTAAGTACCTATAGAGGAAAGTGGAAATAGCGAATACCTAATAGGGAAAAAGTTAAATAAAGCTGAATATTATTTATAAATTAATAAAAATCTTTATTCGAAAGATATTGTAGTTATTTGACTTTAAAAAACATTAATTAACATTCATATATTATTAATATAAACTGTAACAAAAAGCAAAAATTCTTATCGTTTGGAATTATCATCACTACGCGGTGCAATGCCAAATCAGTTTTGTTTTTTATTTAAAATTGTAGTTTATATTAATAATATATATTAACGTTAATTATATTGTAATTCAAAAATGAATATCTTTCAAATAATGATAATTATATAATTGATAAGTAAAGCATCGAGATTTTATTTAACTTTTTTTTTTAATAAGTCCCAATATATATATGTATTCACAATTCCCCCATTCTCTTCTATCATCAAAATCATCGGAAACATGTAATGATATTTATTTTAAATAGCGTGTGTATTCTATAATCATGTATTACAGGGCGGCACTAAAGCATATATCGAATTATTACTGAATACGAGAAATGAGAGATTAGCATCACTCTAATATACTGTAATAATATTGTTTGCGTTTACTCCGTGTTTGTAATATTACCCTACATTATTCTCTACGCTGATTAGATACGAACAGAGAATGCAGTATCAGTCATATAAATATTTTCCAAGAGAATCTCGACGAGCTGTGATTGTACTATAGTCAATACTAGAACTTTCTGTGCTCTTCGCGGAAAATCGAGTCGATTCGATATTAATTCCCGTGTAAAGCTGAAATGGCAATCCCTCTATGGTCGCGCCTGCCACGAGCATAACCCGCATCCATACTCTCACATATTTCCCTGTCATGCCTTCGCCCTTCGGCCAAACTAATCGAATGAATAAAATAGCGGGTGTTAACGAACAATTCGGGTCCCACTTGGTCGCGGCATGAAACTTTGCTAATGGAATCGCATCCGCTCGTAAAGGAAATATTAAATGCTCGTCCTGTACGACCACAGTGTCAATCCTTTGATGCGTTGCATGGATAAAAATGCGTCGAAAAATTCTATGAATTATAACGAATATTCGAGGATTGATAGTTTGAATATTATACATTCATATTTTAAAATCTTTTTCAAAATTAAAAACTTTTTTCCTGCAAATTTGTAAAATTTATTAATGCAGTTAATACAAATCTTTTTTATTAAATATATTTTTCTAAAAGTTACCAAATAATAGTAAAAAGTGCATTACCAAATATTTTACGTTGAAAATTTTCTTACATTATGAGCAGTGAAATTGGAGCGAGATAATATGACTAAAATAGCAATTAAGGAGCCAAGAATTGCAGGGAGGTAAGCGGAAATACGAGCGCACTTTTTTTTTACTTTTCCCGCATGAACGTTCCCCGTCTTTTCTTCACGGAGCGAATTTAAAGCAGATTTACGAGGGAAGCAAATATTAATAGGGGCTCAGCGTCAAGACCGACATTAATTAAACTGATATGAAAGAAAGCATACTTATTTTACTTCTTGCGCGCGATGTAAAAGTTAACGCAAACAGTCGCCTACTTTACACGGACACACAGAGGGAGATCAAAACGATAGTTTTAAGTACCGAAGTCGAGTATTTACACGGAAGTACGGGAACTTCCGACAGACGCGCTTCGTTCGGGCGAAGCTGCCTTCCGGGTCAGTGGACTTCTGATAACGCTTGATTAATTTCGTAAGAGCTTACGCTCGCATTCGGCAAAGTTAGGCTAAACGGATTGTCGTCCGGCCGGCGTGGCATGGTCTGATGTACAATGCACGTACAATTCCGGCACTAACGTGTCGCGGACTGACGGGGTAATGTGATTCTGCGTGGCGAGTTGAGGGTCAGTATCTCCCGTCTCTCAACTCGACACGTCTCTACTGAGTAACCCATTTCTGACTCCGTCGGAATAATCCTCGTAGCAAGATACGCTCTTCTCGAAACTACGGATACATATTGCTACAAATGGATAGTCGGTTTAAATTCGAGATTGATAACCGTAAATCGACTCCAATATGCTTATGTCCGAATTAATACCTCGCTATTTAATTACAATGAAATAATAATTTTGCTGCTATCGGATTCGCAAAAAAATAAAAATAAAAAGATTAGAAGGATAAAATTTTATAATAAAAATAGTAGAAATAATTTAAAAGTTATATGAGTACATATGATAATGTTTCTGTACTTATAGATAATAATAGAAAAGATAAAGATTAAATAGGATATAAATATAATTAACATTAACTGAAGCTTGAAATTCTTTTATTACGCTTATAATAAATTAAAAAGATCAGAATCTGTGTGTGTGTGTGTGTGTGTGTG